>NC_049987.1:265416-268783 GCF_000003815.2 Branchiostoma floridae | reverse complement strand
TTATTTACTTGAAGTTTGCAGAATTATTCGCAAGTGGGATCACATTTTAAACACATCTGTTACAACCTTCTGTTGACTGTCTTGTAACCTGCATTTAAATACCTTACTGAGTCTTTATTTCAAAACACATTATGCATCTAAATTAATAACCCATGGGATAAAACCATGCATTATTTCAGTTCTACAAAAATGCTGCCAGCAGTTGTATCCATACGCTGATAATGAATGGTCTGTAACTATATTCTAAGACCAGAAAGCATCAGATTATGTATAAACATTGATGTCCACAATGTAAAATAATGCAAAAGCTAGGGAGAGAAACAGTTTGATTCTCCTTTCATAGTTTCAGCACCCAACGTTTGACCATGCACAGTGATCCTCGTTGTTATGCGTACAAGGTATTTAGAATGCTGATAACTTAGTAACGGTTCTTGGCCGTTCATTATACGTTGACTACATGAGACACGTCTTGTTCGTAATAAATAGCGTTACTGGATGCAAAATGTCTCAGTCTATTTTTCTCTCCGATATCATTCATTTCTTTGATATTCTTCGCTAGTCTTCAGTCTGCGCGCAAGAAAAAGATGGCAAAATGCAATTTTCATCGGGCAGTCGCGCTTCGAGCTTGG
The DNA here is from genome assembly GCF_000003815.2 of Branchiostoma floridae. NCBI lineage: Eukaryota > Metazoa > Chordata > Leptocardii > Amphioxiformes > Branchiostomatidae > Branchiostoma > Branchiostoma floridae. The sequence continues at coordinate 268,154 of NC_049987.1, read as the reverse complement.
ATCAGACTGACATGGTTTTGCATAGAAACTTTTTGAGTTGAACAACAGACTATCTAAATATCTGTAGAATGATTGCCATCCAATGTGAGTCATGAGAGGTTTGGCGTACCTTATCAAGTAATTATTACCTGATCTTCACCCTGACATCTATTGACAGTCAAAGTCTTAATTCTATTCTTTCGTGGTTCAGTGTTATGAGATTTGTAAAATAATTTAAAGACAAAAACAGTAAATCCTGCCATGGACAGATTTTCATGACCCCGTTCACACTAAAAAAAAAACGATTTGAATAAAACATGTTATCCGAATAAAACAACCCGATCCGAATAAGTTTCTGCAGTGTGAATGCTCCCAAATCACTTGGATTTCATCGAAATGAATCCTTCCATTTTTGTGACTCAAGGTTCTTGATTTTGTGCTACGCTGGACAGTGTGCCCTAACTAATGGTACGCTCCAGAATCTGTGATTTGCTCTCGTCAGAACTAAGTGATGAAGATAAGTAACAAAAATGATACTTCTGATAATCCTACCATACATGAGTTGTTGTTTTTCAGTAAAATTGTTATTTTGTGTAATACTTGTCTCTTGTGAGGACGGCTAAATCTAGCACAACCCAGGTCATGTTTTCACAGGAAATGAGGTAAATGCACTGCACTCATGAATGCTGCAGTCTTACCAACAAAGTGTAAAAACAACATCACCGAATCTAAATATCTGCTAGTAATATCTTAATCCAGCTTAGGTTCCCAAAATTCTGGCTCATGTTCCCAGAATTCTCCAGAATTCTGGCTCAGGTTCCCAGAATTCTGGCTCAGGTTCCCAGAATTCTGGCTAAGGTTCCCAGAATTCTGGCTAAGGTTCCCAGAATTCTGGCTAAGGTTCCCAGAATTCTGCAGAATTCTGGCTCAGGTTCCCAGAATTCTGGCTCAGGTTCCCAGAATTCTGGCTAAGGTTCCCAGAATTCTGGCTAAGGTTCCCAGAATTCTGCAGAATTCTGGCTCAGGTTCCAGAATTCTGGCTCAGGTTCCCAGAATTCTGGCTCAGGTTCCAGAATTCTGGCTCAGGTTCCCAGAATTCTGCAGAATTCTGCAGAATTCTGCAGAATTGACGTTGTTCCTGGAGACAACTAATTGCATTCTACATAGTAATTACCTTTCAATGGAAGCTTTCCACAAAGTATCAACTTTGTATGTATTACCTGTAAAGGGCTAGAAATGTTTGTCCAAAGTTCAATATTTGTCCGAAATTAATCTGGCGGNACATACGTGTGAATTCCTTTGTCGAATTTGTTCTTTGGTACATACATTTAAAAGGAGATTACAGATTCGAAAATATTCGAAACATTGTAGTCTTTGGCTCTTTAGAACAACAAAACATTATCAATGTTAACAGAAGGAGCCATTCCCCTCTTCTTGTAGTCTGTACTTATTCCGCTCCTTTTGATTGGCCAATGCCTTCATATCCTTTGTGTATCGCTCCTTCTGATTGGTTAGAATGAATCGACACCAGCATCGCCTGTCGATTTGCATCAACACTGGTGCCGGTGTCGATTCATTCTGACCATCAGAAGGGCGATACACGCCGGGCTAGCGGGAATCTAAGTATTACGGCGTCATAACCAACGTGGAACGGGGCCTTCTGATTGGTCCGCGGCGCCTGGCTATATGATAATACCTTTTTTCTTCCATCCATTTCTTCCAGTCATTTCGAGAACTTGCCAAGACGCACAAAACACTTACAAACACAAACACAAACAAATTGAAACGAAAAAAATATATTGACCCGTGTTTTGTTGTTTTCTACACGTTTTCTTCGTGTATGTACCTTTCTTCATCGTCCCTTTTTCCCGGATCGGACCGAAACTCATTCCACAGAAGCTTGGTATAGATCTGCTGAATCCGTTTTCGACATTCGGAAGGCATTCAACGTGCCTAATCGAGTCGTCAGGATCAGAGCATGGTTAGAATAAAGAATGATACTAGAATACCATCCATTGCCAAGCTAGGAGTGATATAAAAGCGGGTGTGCGCATGCACGCGCGCACGCTCGCCAATCATAGGCAGGTGGGAGGATTTACCTTCTCATCATATATCCTTGTTTCGTGCCGTCGGCCCCCAGCCTGGGTACCATCCGGAAAGAAGTTCGCTCCGGCGTTCATTATATGCTATTATATTCAGTCGCTTCTAGCTCTGACATTCATTAAACACTATATACAGTCGCTTCTCTGTGTTTCTGGATAGCAGAAGCGAGCACTTGAAAGGCGAACTACTATCCGGATGATACTCAGGCTAGTCGGCACCACAACAAAAAAAAAAGAGACATTTTATGATAAAAGGGTCAAAATCGTGGAGAATATGCGCTCGGTCAGGCAAAGCTTTTAAGGCTACTTACATTAAGTTGTGGCGTGATGGAAGGGTGGATGTTACCGCAGGTTTGACTGAATGTTCATTGCTGAACTGATATGCCATCAAGCTCCGACATACGGCAGAGGTTCGGCAGCAGCTGTTAGTTTTTAGGCGTCAGGTTATCTATTCAAATGTACCGTTTTACTAGAGGCTTCATTACCACCGGTCGGCGGGCATGAAGAAAACGGTACAAACAAAATAGAAAGCCCGATAAAAACGCCTAAAAATACGCCAAAGACAGCCGGATCCAAACGTCCGCTTGGAGGAGAGTACCAAAAGACAATGTTAACGTTTGAAAGACGTATAGCTAATCTCCAAGCAGATCTTGCGTG
>NC_049987.1:255538-265316 GCF_000003815.2 Branchiostoma floridae | reverse complement strand
AACCTATGGTGTTTGTGGCTGCAGCTTGACTCTTGGGAAAGACGAATAAAGTAAAAACTGGTCAAATACCGTCTTTGAGTGTCATTTTCCCAAGCTACGAATGATGGCCGCGGCTTCATTGTTTACACTATTGCACCCAATTCTTCCCAAAAATTATGATGCTATCACTAACTGCGCATGAAATCCCCATTGTAGTAAATCCTACAATGTATGTAACCAGGGCTTAACAGTCATGAACAAAATCTAAGGAAAGTTGAGAAGACGATGATCTTAGATTTTCTCCAGCACCATCATTCTGTCATGTACAATATCACTCATCTTGAGAAATGAAATTGGTAACTTTATGTCTTAATGAGTTAGGTCAAATCATGCCAGATGTGGAGCACGAGTTTGTGCTGAGATGAATCTTACCTGAACTACATGTATAACAGTCACACACGCACATACATTTGTATATATACGCATGCACACACTCATGCATGCACACATGCACACAGGCAAACACAAGCACATGCACGTGCGTACACATAGATACACACATACATATACACACACGACTAACCATCAATGCTTTCTTGATGTCCATTTTCTGGCGGATGATGTGAAGTTGTTTCTCCCTTTTCATTCTCTGCTGTAACTCACTGTAGTGCTGCTCTCTGTCCTTGGCTACCTTCTGTTGGGCACAAGTCAAACACATGGAGGTGTGGGAGGAGGAATGAAGAGAAGAACAAATGGTACTCTGTGTTGTGAATTATCATTATTAAAGGGGTATTCCATTCCGGAAGCAAGTGTTACTTTCTGACAGATATTTTCTGGGATAAAAATGCACCCGAATTTTCTCATTTGTCTTTTCCCCAATAATCCTTATCTAAATCAAAGCACCCCCATATATACGTATTGTATATGGTTTTGCTAGCATCACACTAACAGTAGTCAGGATAAGCTTGAAAAAGCAGTCAACTGACTTTCACACATTTAAGGAGATACAAAAAAAGGTTTGAAGACTATCTCATCTTGGAATAGAGAGATTTGGGCACTTGAATATAAAAAGTTACACAAAAACTGGAAAAACAGCTGGGTGGGTGCAGTACAAAAATGCTAAGATCCGTCCACAATATAAGCTGGGAGCTTTGAGAGAGAGAGAGAGAGAGGCTTTGAGAGGATTTATTTGTCCATTAGCAGTGGTACAAAAATATTGTACAATGCTAGTACAAAATGTACCAACAAAGTGATGGACTTCCAAAACTGTCAGGCAAAGTATAAGCAAGATGGTTGAGGTTTGCTGGAAACTGCTACCAGAACAGCAACAACAAGGTAGCAGTGTCCAGCCTAGTTCTTATGGATGCCAGCACATGGGAATAGGAGGCAGGGCAGACCACCAGTCACCTACATAGATGTGCTGAGAAAGGACACAGTTCTAGAGGCAGACAGCATGGGAAAAGCGATGCTGGACAGGGACTTCTGGGCTGCTACAGTGATTCCAGTGGCACCGGACATAAGTCAAGTAAGTCAAGTCAAGTTTAAGAAGCTGAAAGTAGGTCACCATAAGATGGCAGCGCCAAAACGTCTTGTGTGACCAACATCGGGCACAATTTCTCGCCAATGGTAGGGTTGCTAAGCTAACAACATCAGTTGTGCAGTATCAGACATCTAGGAAGGTACACAAAACTAGCGACCCATGGAATCCGTTTTTATGGAACAGTCTGCTATCTAAAAAGGCTACTTTTATACTATTGAATGACCCACAAATAGTGATTGAAACGTGTTGGCTGGCAGTCCTGATGATGTTCCTGCACACACAGTTTACTCAAAAAGGAATCCTAAAATATCAATCATAGTATCAAAATTTATACCAGTACCAACCAGTACCTGTTCCTATGGTCAAAGTCACATCCTCCCCCACCAGGACAATTGAAAGGGTTCTCAGGGGAATTCAAGAACTCCTTTGCTACAATGCTCACCCAGTGTTTGGGCTTCAACTTATGGAAAATCTGTCAAAACAAACTTGATTCAAGTATATCTATTCTCTGAGAAATTATAATACTTGCTTCTGGCATGGAATGCCCCTTTAAAATATCACACAACTACATGTACCTTATCAATATTACATGTATGTAACGTTACAAGTTGATGCACTTTGCAAATGTCAGTCGCATGGATAAAGTGAAAAGCACATTACATACATGTTGGGCTTTTACCTGGACAACACGAATGTTACTTAGTGTTATAAGAGCCCCCTATCTATTTGGAAAAGAACAGCATCATAAGTTGACATCACCTGGAAATCTCCAGCTCCAACAACCCTGTGTGACTGCAGGGTTTCTGTCCTGGGCCTGTTGAAGGTACGTGAGGCCAGCTCTTTGGTTGTGCCCAGGTGTTTGGCTAGGTCAAATTCTTTCACTGAAAAAAATTGATCATATTTGTTAAACAATCTTATTGTTAAAAACAACATATATGTTTCATGTGTCTGTTGATATTTCATGTGATTGCATGTCTGTTGCCTAATGGGAGCCAGTGGGAAAATGCATGCAAGCAATCAGCGAGAAATTCACGATAAAAATACACGAAAACAAGATTCTGAAAAAAAAACCTCGATGTTTCAAAGAGTTGTGAGATCTTTAATTTCTTGTTGTTACATGTGAGAGAGTTATCTCTATCAATGTGTTTGTCATTCAATCTGTTTCAAACATCCTATCACACATTGTGAGGAAAAGTTCAATTTTAAAAGTAAAATATTTGAACCACCTTTAACAACAAAACATAGAAATTGTCATTCTTTTCGACTTTTTATCTATTCGATATTAAAACATTAAGCAAAGCCTGCACATCATACGGCCATGTTGATTTGATTATGACATCCTCTGGGAACCATAAAACTGATGCAAGTGTGCAAAAGTTTGGCAAAAATAACAAGTGTCCTTCATTATGAAATCAAAGTGGTCAGGAAGGTTGAACAAATGCCTACAAGTAACACACTAAGTATGATATAATGAACAATGGATTCTTCCTGTTTCCTGTTTTCACATCTTCTTGACTTTGGAATTGACCATTCAGATTCTATGACCATTTTAATTTGTGTTCCTTTGTTGCAATTCATGGCATATATTTGCTCATGATGATGATGATGTTGCAGCCGTTTTGTACCATTAAAAGTATAGTTGAAATCTGAAACCGTTGAGACGGGAGAAGCGGATCTTTCAGCCATTAGTTTGGTTTGCATGGATGCATGCATTTTGCATGGATGTATGGATGCATGCATGGTCGGTCAATTTAACCCAACCCTTCTAATAGCCCTTCTATACGCATTGTTACGTAATGGAGTCAGCGTGGCCGAATGGTTTAAGGCGCTGGGTGCTGATAGCGATTTGCTTTTGCAGCCGTGGATCGTGGGTTCGAACCCCACTTGTAACAATTTTTTTTCTTTGTTAGACAAATCTCATGTAATGTTTTGTTTAATAGAAGACAGATCAATTCAGTAATTCGATGCTTAAAACTATTTTTTCATGTGATTTTGGCATCCAGGCTTTTTCCAAAATACACACCAGCCAGCTTTTTTCAGAAGCTTTCTTGTTCTTTTGAAAACAGACAGAAATTGACACCCATGCAGATGCCATCCACATAATGGAATAAACATGGCAAGTTATCATGTAGGCTCATCTGTGTTGGTAGTTATCATAGTATTAATCTTAACTTTCTTCCAAAGCAAAGGTATATCGGATCAAATTTTCAACAATGACCTATAGTATACTGATGACCTATTGCTTCAGAACGTAAACTCACGAGAGTTACACACATATGATCTTAATAACACATGATCTTGTGGATATGTGATGTTAGCAATGCATCAAACGTGCCAGGAAGGTTACGACTCGTAAGAGGTATAAAGTAGGTGTGCCCTGGCGTATACAACATGTATGGCCTGTTATGTACCTCTTACAAGGTATGAAGGAGGCCATATACATCAAGGCACTCCAGCCATCACTGAACAGACAAGTGGGCATTATAAACTTCCTGGCATGTTTCACCAACTGCTGACGTCTCGTGTCCTCAAGATCACGTGTTAATAAGACCACATGTCTTCTCTTGCAAGTTTACATTCTGAAGCAATTGGTCATCAGTATTGATCCTGAAGAAGGCATGTTGATACCAAGGGAGAAAATAAATGCAACAAGTGGATAACTGTTTGTGACACAGAGACAACAAAACCTTGTCTACGCTGAGGACCGTTGAAACTTTAACGCCTTAGGCCCAATCTACACACAGTTTTTGCCGATATCCGTGAAGATGTCGGGAGGGATCTAGAACGTAGGGGGCCGGACACCCATGGCGCTTGCAGTCATAAACATATAGCACGATTTTCCACATGGCGTTATATGCTAATGAGCCTTCCCGAAGTCGGGAAGCATCTACACGCGCGCGAAGCTGTCGGGGACCCCTGCTAAGCTATCGGTAAGGTATCGTAGTATTCGTACGAATGATCCGGACCTTTCGGGAGAAATTTTCCCGATATCGTAATGGCGATATAGTAGTTCCATCTAGACGGTGAAAAAAAGCTGTCGGCGAGAGGTTGTAGATATCGCCGATATCGGGAAAAACTGTGTGTAGATCGTGCCTTTGTTTGTTTACATTGTTACAGTAGAAACAGTAGAAGGAAGTATATAGGGAAATGTTTCAAAGTCTTACCTTCATCCCTGGAGTCTAAGAAGAAGGTGTGTTTGTTCTTAGCCCTGTGTCCAATCAGGTGAAGTTCTGACTGCAACTTCTCCACTTTCTGTGACATTATCATACACTCAAGTCAAACTACATTCTACCTGAACTTAAGTTCAATGTCATTATGTTCAAATAAATGGGTACAATAACTTAATTTGACACACAAACTTTGCAACTAGACTTTCAATCAATGATGTAAATAATCAATGGCAGGGTTCGAAATACACATACTTAACTTGCAATTTGCATGTAATTTTTGAGATTTGCATGTAAAAATATTTTGAACTTGCAATCTTGCATGTTGAAAAAGCCTGGCCTATAGTAAAAATACTGAGGCCATGGTGCCTTTGTTTGTCTGACGGGGATCGTCACCGGTCGTCAGTAGGTGTTATGACTAATCAAATTTGGTTTTGCTGCAAACTTACATGCTGATTATGTGGATATGTTTCCAAAATTTCAAGTTCTGTCTATAGTTTCATGTGCCGATTTCTGTCCGTCAAAAGTGACAGAATGGGCATAATTCTTATCTGTCCAGAGCAGCAAAATTCAGAAAGGTGGATGCTGGCTAGATCATTGCACTGTAGACTAGTTGTATTTTGCATGTGAATTTTTCAAATTGCACGTAAATTTTTTACCAACTTGCAATTTTGCATGTAGCAAAAAAAAAGTATTTCGATCCCTGAATGGGATTGTATCATTTATCATATTAAATAAATATAAATAAAGCTTGTTTACTACCCTTTACAATGGTACTCAGTAAGTTAAACAACAAAATGCCAAACTTTGGACGTATGTTGCCATATTCGAATGCAGTAGTATGCTTGTTATAGGACCATTTGCAGTAAAATGTGCACAAGTTTCAGGTTATTTTCTGGACAGGTCACACATAGCTTAATATTGTTGGGGAAAAAGGACACATTGTTATGAACCATTGACAGGCGTAACATCCATTACTGCATGTTACAACTGTTACGGTAAGCTTAAAGCTTTACTTCACTTCAACAGGTTTTACATCTTTCAGGAGGGGACAAATGGACAGACACTGGGCAGTTTCCTTACACAGGTCAAGTAAATAATGAAGAAAGCATCAAACATTAGTCACTGATATAACAGACATTAGTATTAAACATTTTGTTAGCGAACACTCTATTGTGCGCTGACATCAAACCAAGGTTACAGTCTAACTTTATCTGGATGAAACCCCACAAGAACATGTAAACATGGGTCAAAAGTTACCAAATGGTTGCCTCAAAAATTTCTTGCCCATTTCAAACTCTTGTATAACAAAGTATGTCAACTTCACATGATATTAGTAATCTGGACCTCAGAACACTGCTACTAGGTTAAAATGTAACATATTCTAGTCCTGCAAATGTCCCATGTTACAAACCTTTGCTTCTGCAGACAACTTGTAATCCACATATCGCATGTCTTGCGTCTGCAGCAGTTTCTTCTGTTCTGGTGTGGCACGCTCGCTGGTCTCAAGTTCTGCATGTTTTCCTCCCTACCCAATACAAACACACCATACTGGTTACTGACAGAACAAAATAAACAACTTACTCATGATAGATATATAATCTTCTGTCTAAAGTTGTATAACTTTTGCCATGTGAGCCTATTGTTATGGACTTATGGTATTGTGTTCCAGTAGGTTGACAAAAGGATACATTCTGCATTTTCACGAAAATGATGCCTTTCTAGGTATGTGAGGTTTATGGAATACATACGAATTTCATAGAATTAATATGACACACTACTAAGAAGCATAAAAATTGTATGAAGTTCATAGGAGTTTTACAGAATACATACATCTTTGCTAATTTGTTGGCCTGTGCATGATACGAGTAGCAAACTCAAGATGGCAGCCTCAGGACTTCCATTTTTCACTATCTTAGACCTTTAGTACGTCAATATATCTCACCCTGCCAAAACATGCCCGCACTTACACTGGCTCCTTAGGCAGTCAGTGTAATAAGGATCCTACTAGTACTATGTTAAACTCACATGTACATGTATTCATTAAAATTAGTATGAATTCTGCTAGACTTTTTTGTTTCTTAGTATTGGATTCTATGTATTTCATAAAATTTTGTAAGTATTCCATACTAAAAGTCAAATGAATACATATGCACCCCTGGTCACTGACTTAGATATCATATACATAGCTACTACTGTACTCATCATGTGGGATGATTATTATATTGTAGAACATTCCATCATTTGAAAAACTATGTTTCTGAATTAAAAGTTTCTGAAATAAACCCATTTGTTTATTTGTACAGAGCAATTATATGGCAGCCTCCTATAATATGCAATTCATCACTTTGTGAGAAATCACTCATAGAAGTCATAGGAAGCAGACAATTTTCCGCAAAGTACAAAATACAGTTGACATTATTAACTCTACAATTTACTTTTTTATAACACTAGATTGTAGTAAAGAGGGGTCGGTGCGCAAACATGGTTAACAAGCAAGAAGATTGAGCCAGCAGTGCAAATACTAATCTCCACAAACTTAAATGCATTACTGCAGAGAATGGTACCCAGACTCAATGATGAGTGACACATTATTTCCATCCCAAATGTGTCCTCTATCTGTTTGTTTGTTTGTTTGTTTATTTTTATTTATCCAGGGGTACATGTCGCCTGACCGGCGTTTTTCAAAGATCCCTGGGGGGAAACTCCGTACATACATAACAATAAATGATAACAGTATAAAATCAAATACATGGTGACTCAGCAAGAATCGGCAAATGATAACGCAATTTAACTAACACAAAATAAGGCAAATCAATTGTACACATTAATCCTAATACAACTCGAAATCATACTGTTGCCTTAATAAATGTATCCTCTATCAGTTGCCTTAATAAAACCTACAAAGACAGATCTAGGTAGTTATTTGGAGTAAATAATGGGGATAAATGACAACTACCAGGGTTTGGACTTAGTTCTTGCAATTGGATAGTGTGTCTAAGTCAGAACTGGGTCCGGTATCCCCCTCACCAGTGCTGAACACATCTTCACTACATACATGTACATCTTCAGACCACCTCAATGGACAAGTATGTCAGACTTCCTGTGACTGACCTTAAGTCTGGAGTTGATCATGTGAAAGTAGAACTCATCAGGGTTGTGTTCCAGGGCCTTCTGCTTCAGTCGCTTCAGGATACCCTGTTTGTTGTGGTAATCCCTGTCAGTGGGAGCAACAACAATAGTTGTTATGGGCATCATGGAAGCTCATCTGTATTGGTAGTACATGGATGAAATTTTCAAGGACCACTGTCATCTTCTTCAGGGGTTATAATACCTGCTTCATACATACAAACAAACTGCAAGTTCTCATGGCACCAAAGGATAAAACCTCCAGAGTCAGGACAGTCAGACTCTGGACAGGGAAATGGAAACAGACTCTCCAGGCCAAAATAAGTATCATCATTTTTTTCAGAAATCTACTAGAATTTCTATGATCTTATCCCATAGGAAGCCCACCCCGATTTATTTCCTTGATTCTCAGACTTTCAAAAGGAAGAATTTCTTAGAGGACATTACAGTGACGGTGACCGCCCTATGTTCCGAAATTCCTATGTTCCCAAATCTCTATGTTCCAAAGTCCCTATGTTTCAAAGTCCCTATGTTTCAAAGTCCCTATGTTTCGAAATCTCTATGTAAGTGTACCACACACTAGCCACTGGCATTGTAGCGACCGTTAGGAGGAAACTAAGGCTACATGTACATAAGGCAGGGCTCCAGGAGTTGCGACTATCTAACGTGGTCCATGGTGGCGTTTAAAATTCTTAGATCATATAACGTTCTTTAGAATTAGATATTCTCATTGTAATTTAGGATGTCTTGAAATCTGTTGACCAAGGCTCTAGCCAGCGTCCGTTTTTCTGTCAATTGACGGAAATTTGCTTCGTGAGATGGAAACAATTTAAAACCAATCTGTCAACCTTCACTCACTCACTCACTATCCGGTTTAGCGTCCGTTGTTCCCTATCTTTCGGGGGTTGGACGGACAAAAATCCTTGGTGGAACTTTTGGAAGCTACAGGCAGCTTGGGGAAGCCATCCATGGTCGGAAAGCCACACACTGTTTTGTTTTTGTTATGATTGTTGACCATGTGTGTCGGTGCCATTTCACAGACGATACTCTCGAGTCTCATTAAACAAGAAAGCTTTTAAAAAAAGCTGGCCGGGGCGCATTTGGAAGGACTACCTCAAAATTTCATGTTGTGTTCCAGTAAAATGTGCATCATTATTAAACTAGAAGTTTATATCTAAAATCTATGGGAAGTTGGCTGGAAACCTTTGTTCACTGGTATAATTGGATTTTCCGGCGTACTTTTGTGGGCGGAATTGTATCCCTTGTGTGCGCTGTGTGCCGGATATAAAAATCGTAAAAGAAACTCCGGTGCGAGACCACAGCCAAAGGCGGGAAGAGGTCCCGGATGTGCATTGTCGTTCTTTCTTCGTGACAGAAATTTCACAGGCAGACATGGTACGAATATGTAATGAACAGATTATGGACGGTCAATACTTCTCAAGCTTCTGAATCGTTTGGATATGAAAATTATCGTGCTGAAGATATTTATACGTGTCTGGGGGATCCTACCAGACAACTTGTATAACCAATCAGAAACCAGTCTGCGATTCTCCGCCAATCAACGATCAAATTGGCGTGTTGCTTTCTACCACGTCCGTAATAGGGATGTCTGAATCTTAATTTGCATACGGCAGCATATATAAACATGTTATGGTGGGTCCGGTGAGGCCGGAGTTGCGTCCTTGACTGGTTTGCGTGGGGTGCGGATCCATTGTGTACAGGTTTGTGTCCGATTTGGTGATTTGATAGAAAGAAATAACAATTTATGGAGTAGAGTTTGTTAAGCGAAATGTTTCTAGTTTGGTGATTTTGTGAGGTAAGGTTTGTTGTGGTGTATTTTTCTTAGAATTTTTTTTTGTGTAACACGTGTTTGGTCGATGTTTTGTTGGGCGTGATGACGGCAGAGGTTTTGCACAATGTTGTGCAGGATGTAGGTGTAATGGGAATGCAGAGGTCAAGATGA
>NC_049987.1:243796-244806 GCF_000003815.2 Branchiostoma floridae | reverse complement strand
AGTAAAATATTTGAACCATCCTTTAACAACAAAACATAAGAATTGTCATTCTTTTCGAACTTTTTATCTATTCGATATTAAAACATTAAGCAAAGCCTGCACATCATACGGCCATGTTGATTTGATTATGACATCCTCTGGGAACCATAAAACTGATGCAAGTGTGCAAAAGTTTGGCAAAAATAACAGTGTCCTTCATTATGAAATCAAAGTGGTCAGGAAGGTTGAACAAATGACTACAAGTAACACACTAAGTATGATATAATAAACAATGGATTCTTCCTGTTTCCTGTTTTCACATCTTCTTGACTTTGGAATTGACCATTCATATTCTATGACTATTTGTATTTCTGTTCCTTTGTTGCAATTGATGGCATATATTTGCTCATGATGATGATGATGATGATGTTGCAGCCGTTTTGTACCATTAAAAGTATGGTTGAAATCTTTTTCTTTTTAAAACAGACAGAAATTGACACCCATGCAGATGCTATCCACATAACGGAATAAACATGGCATGTTATCATGGAAGCTCATCTGTGTTGGTAGTTATCATAGTATTAATCTTAACTTTCTTCCAAAGCAAAGGTATATCGGATCAAATTTTCAACAATGACCTATAGTATACTGATAACCTATTGCTTCAGAACGTAAACTCATGAGAGTTACACACATATGATCTTAATAACACATGATCTTGTGGATATGTGATGTTAGCAATGCGTCAAACGTGCCAGGAAGGTTATGCCTCGTAAGAGGTATAAAGTAGGTGTGCCCTGGCGTATACAACATGTATGGCCTGTTATGTACCTCTTACAAGGTATGAAGGAGGCCATATACATCAAGGCACTCCAGCCATCACTGAACAGACAAGTGGGCATTATAAACTTCCTGGTATGTTTCACCAACTGCTGACGTCTCGTGTCCTCAAGATCACGTGTTAAGAAGACCATGTGTCTTCTCTTGCAAGTTTACATTCTGAAAGCATTGGTCATCAGTATTGATCCTGA
>NC_049987.1:226210-241312 GCF_000003815.2 Branchiostoma floridae | reverse complement strand
GATCATATAACGTTACCTTCTTTAGATATTCTCATTGTAATTTAGGATGTCTTGAAATCCGTTGACCAAGGCTCTAGCCAGCGTCCGTTTTTCTGTCAATTGACGGAAATTTGCTACGTGAGATGGAAACAATTTAAAACCAATCTGTCAACCTTCACTCACTCACTCACTATCCGGTTTAGCGTCCGTAGGGCTAATAAGGGCTGAGAATTGTCGTAAAAACGCACGGTACATTGCGTTTATTTGAAGGGCTGAGAAGGGCTGAGAATTGTCGTAAAAACGCACGGTACATTTTGCGACCATAGCAGACCCATCCAAGGACGAACCATTAAACCGGGCACAAAGCCGGGCGCCTTCGGCGCCCCGGCAAAAACATTTTTTTCAAGGTCTCAGTTCAGTTCTTCTAACTTCTTCATGAACTTTTATTGGAATCTTGACAAAGTGAAACCTAACTTGTACTAGAACATCTAGTTAGATTTTTCTTACGGTCTAGGAAGGATGTCCCTGCTGCCAGTAAATGTAATTGTTTGGTTCAACTTCAAGTCCAGTTTAAACCGTTGAGTTTGTTACCGTCATGTTTCAAGTGTTCTGAATTTGTGCCATTTTTGAGATTTTGCACGTCAGTGTGACATCTTATATTCTCTCAATGACGACATTTACTAAATGTAGTGTCATAGCAAAATCAGTTAAATTTTTTTTTAGGTTTTTGCGACAATGGGAATTGGCTGGCAGATAAAAATTTTGAGCTGGCTAGAGCCCCGCTGTTAATGCTATGTAAAAAATACAATTTGGTGTAATAATGACAGAAGGACGAGCAACATCGCAGATTTCAGCTGCAAAGTTTTGTTTAGGCAAACCATAGCTGAACACGTGCCATGTGCATCGGCAAACATTTATATCTTAAATGTCTCGTCTGTAACGCACCTAACCTCATGCCACTTTGGTAGCATAATAACGAACATTTCAGTACAATTCTTGATGAAGAAATGAAAAGGATACACTCATACATGAAAAAGACATGGCTATTTGCATGTATTGCATATAGAATACAACACGGTGTATTCCGTATCACCCAAGGTCCCAGCCCGACCGCAACTTCGGAACATGGGGACTTCGGCACACGGGGACTTCGGCACACGGGGACTTCGGAACATGGGGACTTCGGCACATGGGGACTTCGGAACATGGGGACTTCGGAACATGGGGACTTCGGCACATGGGGACTTCGGCACATGGGGACTTCGGCACATGGGGACTTCGGAACATGGGGACTTCGGAACATGGGGACTTCGGAACACGGGGACTTCGGCACACGGGGACTTCGGCACACGGGGACTTCGGAACACGGGGACTTCGGCACACGGGGACTTCGGCACACGGGGACTTCGGCACACGGGGACTTCGGCACACGGGGACTTCGGCACACGGGGACTTCGGCACACGGGGACTTCGGCACATGGGGACTTCGGAACTGGGGATTGGACCAGAAAAACAGCAGTCTGAAAGGATAACCGACGCTGCCTGCAGCCCAACCAACGGCCAACAGACAGTTCATCCAGCCTATAAAGATTTGTAATAATAAAGTTTGTAAACAGTAAAGTCCTTCTGTCCTAACACTCCACCCATAGCGTAATCTGCTATCCCAAGGCTTCAGGCCCCTCAGTCACAACCGTCACAGTCACATGTTATCAGTAAAACCTAAGACCACTTACTTGGACCTCAGTCTGTAGTCCTTCTTCTTCTCCAGAAGGCCAAGATGACTCCTGGACGAAAGCTTGAGTAAAGCACAATAAAGCCATGAATAAATGGTACAAGAACAGCAGAAATGTATTAAAGTGCGTTAAAACGGTATGAAAGTATACAAAATTGTACGAAATGTTTCAGCTATGCATCCACCTGGCTCCTTTCCTTGTGGTCCTTCTGACGGGCTTTTGCAGCCTTCTTGAAAGAGGACATCTTCGTTGCACTGTCGTGTTACAAAGTCACACAGAAAAGACGTATTTGTGTCTCGAGATATTTCTGCGTTCCTCAGGCCGGCTGGATAAATCACATGGGCGCAGCCATTTTGGTTCTGAAAACGAGGCTTACGTACTCTCGTAAAGCATCATGGTACTACTCATGACAAATTTGGACTATTCCACTTACAATTTGGAGGGGGAAAGTCAGATTCCGACGTTCCTGGCAGTATCTCGTGTTCATACTGTGGTCATAATTAATAGCAATTTATTAACGCCAATTTCCTTCAGAGCTGCAAGAACAGCGGTGGAACTGTTAGTGTTTTATTTGCAAAATCATGCCCGAGGGCATAAACAGTCTCAAGCACTAAGCTAATTGCATATACAGTCTCAAGAACTAAGAGAAGTATTAAAATAGAATAATACATAAAACTAGTATCTTACTATCCCAGAATTCCCAAATACACATTCAACAATACACACTCCCTGGTGTCCCAGGTGGCTGACTGTGACCCACATACGGACTTCTCTTGTTGCATCTGAAAATATAATCAGTAAATTTTATTTTCTTGAATTGTCGACAAACTCAAGTAGTCCATGAGAATATCTGATTTTTGTAACTGCTATGTACGGATATAGATATATCCGTACGCGTAATAAAATACTGGCTAAGACTAAAACAACTGGACAGTTCCATACACCCCTTATTACAGGTGGACGCACTACTCTGTCAGGAATACATTATGGGAGATAGTTACAAGAAAAACTGGCTACACCATGTTAAAGAAATAGTAGATAACATTGGCTATTCTTTTTTATGGAACACCAACTATCCTAAATTAGACAATAAGAATGTATTGTATATATATATATGTAACGTGGTTATATTGTTAAAGAGAAGACTTACTGATTTGTATGTTCTAACGTTTTTTCATCAACTGTCTTTAGATAATGGTAAGCAACGATTTTACAAAAGTATCAAATCTGAATACGCGATGGAAAATTACCTATATCATAAAGAGTTTAATGAAAGATCAGCCATATGTAAGATAAGAACTAGCGCACATCCGTTAGAGATAGAAAGGGGCCGCTATAACAGCTCCCTGTCCACGAGAGATTGTGTACATATTGCTCAATGAATGTAGTGGAAAATGAAACATCAGTTAGTGTACCCACTATGAAACCGAAAGAAACACATTATTTCAAACAGTTGCCACAATTTCACCAAGCTTTTGCCACCTAAGAGATCATCAAAAGACTATATTTCTACTAAAAGCACAAAATCCCACCATCATACAGAACGTGGGACAGTTCATTAACCACTGCCTTCAAAGAAGAAGTCAAACCCGATAAAACTATTCATTATATCATATGAATGATTACTAGTTAGACACTAGTTTTATGTAGTACACAGATTACTTCTCTTAGTCCTTGTGCAATTAGCCTCGGGGCATGATTTTGCAAATAAACATTCATTGCAATAATGATACAACGTTACATGTAATATATAACTTTTTGGCGACGGGGGCTAGCCTAACACATGATGATATTATGCTACATCAGAAAAACCCAAATGCACCAAAAAGCACCCAAGGGAAAGAAAAGAAAATTATAGTTGATATCATTTTTGTAATAATCGTTGACAAATGTCACCAATCAACAGCTGACGTCGTGGTCTGTGTTTGCTCCTCGTCTGGCATACCGGATAATAGACGATGCACGGACAGTGGGATAAAAATGACAATTGACTATCACGTTTGCCTTCGTGCCTTCCCTGCTATCTAGTAAATATTACAAAATGACGTCACCACCAACACACAATCAGGCCAGGTTCAGTAACAAACTCAATGTCAAATACCAGTCTCACCATAATAAACACCATGTCACACACCACAGAAAACAACACAGCCGACATAAACCATAATAACGTCACGTAGTATGTTACCTACGGCCCCTTGTTTTTGTTCAAATCTTTCAAAGAGGATAGATAAAGAGATAACGGTCAGATTTCCTTCATTTTGGACTTTCCGGTAGCTTGTACAGAAATGCACACAATAAGATGAAAATTATTTAGATAAGGACTTGTGAAAACATTCGATAATTCCAGTGTTTTACATAATAGGAACACATGTCATCTACGACAGGTGGAACATAAACAGATAATGTACATGCAAATAATGGCCAAATTTGCATGATTTAAACTAAATTGTTACATTTCCTCAGAGATCATTGATCGAAATTTCATCATCATGATGATGTTATGTAAATGTACCATAATTTGCATAATATTTAAGGAGGTCTGAGGTCCCTGACCACTTGTTTTTAAACACCGAGGACCTTTTACTGCTGTAGACTTTGGAAGACTGAAGAATACATCGATCATTGTCATGATTTTTTACTTGCCTTTCTTTAAGGGCCAATTTAATTGTTAAGTGATTTATAGATTATCAATGGTACGATTAAGTGGACTGTTTGTCCGTTCGGTGAATCTACTGAATTATATGGTTTTTGTTTCAGGGATCCAATCCGATATGAACATATAAATAGGAGAACGGCATATTTTCATTTAATTCTATCTTTCTTACGAATATGCATATACTAAATGTTAATATAAGTGTTATGATTTTGATCACGATATGTGTTACAATTTTGATTACCATAACTTTTTCTTCCCTTGGTACAGAAGACCAGTGCCGTAGTACCCGCGGGCATGTGTGAGTGCCTGGGTGTACGACAGGACGTGTACACGCATCTCTCACTCACAGACAAGCGGTCTCAATACGATTAATCGAGCTGCACGAGAGAAAATAAGGCCTAACTCGCCTGGAAATTGCGAACAATCGGACACTAATGCACGAATTAAGCCGCAAACGAAGCTATTAAGATGCAGGGGCGTTGCCCATCAAGAGACGATGTCCCCCGAGTCAGGTAGAGAGAGGGACGAGCTCACTGCTATACATCAAATGCCCAATTGATGGAACGTGATTGCTTAATTGGTTTCATTCAATCCAATTACGGCTAAAACGAGCACAAATAATTGCGTTTTCGGATCAGCGCATGTAGCGGCCCACCGCTTGTTCCCAACAGGCGCTGGCAATCATAAATAACGTCTATTTCCTCACCGTCGTTCCCTCCGACAATCCCCTTTTAATTCTTACCCACAGAGTGCCAGAATTGCCCTTACTTTAATTCATCGCAATCAGGACGGGGTTGGATGGTTGGGAGATGGTAATGGGCGGCGTTCTCGGCGCCACACGTGGGAACAGCCGGGTGGACAAAGGTTATGGCGGTAAATTGAGTGGTAAGGAACGGCTGTGTAGTTTTCCTCCACCGTGCCGAGTCGGCTGGGAGGACGGAGCTGTCACGTTACCACGTTGCCATGGCAACAGAACAAGACCTTCATCAGCAGACATCACTTCGGAGACGAAGGTTAAAACAGGCGCCGGCAACTTAATTACAGGCGAGACGATTTGTCCCGCACTTACGGAGAAACTTCGACTTTTCCTGTGAAAAAAAAACACCAGCAATTCTCTAAACGGAGACGTTTTTCTCCAAGGGAGGGAGCCTTCCCTCGCAATATCAATCTCGGGGTGTGTAGATACTGCCGGGAGCTATTGTGGAGCGGAGATGGAAGGGGAAGCGCGATAGCCTGTTGATGGTACGGCGGGATTGGAACTCAATAGCGCGCTTTGAAACGGTTGCTTATCTTGGGCCCTCAGCACCACCGCTCCCCGTGCACGGCCTAGCATCCATCTCTCTCGGCGAGCCTTTTCATTTACTGTGGCAGAAATGGAACGGAGCGAAACAAGCGTCCTATTAATCCGTTTTCATTAGCGCTCCCCGCTGCACTAGATTAGATAGTCGGCTTGTGCGACGGCATTCCATTTCCAGGGGAATTACCCGCCCCGTTCCAGCAAGGTCCGCACGGCTGATTCTCCTCCCAAACTTCTTAACCTCGCAAGCAAGAAGACCTGCCGCGTCTGTGGGTAACATTACATGGGTCGCTTTGAAAATAACATGGATTTTTTCAAGCAACTGAAGCTTTGTTGCAGTTCCAGAACCAAACTTTGACTGTTGTCATGTTTATTTTTATTTCTGTTCTTTGTCCCTGCGCCGAGCTTCTCCCTGCGTCGAAAAAAGTATTTTTTTTCTCTGTAGCCTCCACGGATGAGCCATTTCTACTCTTCGCACTTTCTTGTTGTTTTTCTTCTCCGCGTGTGCACAAGTAACTTGGCCATCATGAAATGTCAGGAAAAAAACTCCTGAGGGATGCTGAGGTGTTTAGTGTGCCGATAGCTGCCAACGTCAAGTCGAGAGAACAGAGATTGCCTATCATTCACCAGCGCTGGCGGGATGACGCCGCTGACCCGGGGGATCAGCAGCAGAAATAGACCCAGCTTGACTGATGTAGCGGCGACAGTGGCTGACATTTGGGGGAAATGAAGCCACTCTTTCCCCAGGGTATATCAAAACTTCGCAGACAGGTGCGACAGCCAAACTACACACGGAAAATAAAAGGCGGCTCCGCCCAGATAAGTATCGCCGAGGAAATGGCGTCGGTAATTGAAAAATTCCTCCGCAATTTGCTGATTCTGACTTTCAGGTGCAACAGGGGAGAAAGGAGGTACGGCAGAAGTTATTATCTTAGAAGTTACCTTTAAAGGTCTAACTATGAATGTAGTGGTTACAGTGTGCTGGTGGAGACTGCCTGTGCAGAACGGTGCTTCGGAGAAACCACACTTCTGTTTCAGCACCAGGGACAGGGTCAGCGGCGGGAAAACTTGTTGGTTGATGAAGTATGAGAAGTAACCAGCACTCAGACAGCTCTTCTCGTCCAACTTACCTTCATTTTGTAGCTCATCAACACTGTAATAAACCTATGGTATGGTAGATTTGTTGGAACGTGTGCAAAATATGTCTCAGCCTTGCTTTGAAACACCTAAATTTAACTATACATGCTTACAAAAGTAAGCACAAGTGTGCGTACAAAGCAAAACTGACAAATCTGCAGTTACTACATGTAGTTGTGCCCGAGGTGAGTCATCATTCCCACGGGAGCACTCCAGCACTTCCCTCAGAACGCGCACTGGGCCCGCACCGGAGTCTAACGAAGTCCCGTCTCACTTCATCAGCCCGCTCTGCCGAATTACTGCTGGCACCCTACCTTTAAATCAACCGTCACCTCCCCAAATTGGTTATAAAAGCGGTTTTAACGCTCTATTCATTCCGCTCGGATTGCATTTACATAAGTAGTAAGGTTTTCAGTCATCAATCAGTAAATTCGTCGTGACTGCTCCATATTATGTTCGATCGTCCCGACTAGCTCGTGCCAGGCTCCACAGATGCTCTGAAACCGCCCGCATTCTTTGCACCTTAACCTGTGCACGTGTTACAGGGAACGTGGGAGAAGCCACGGGGAAATTAGCCATCATTTTCTAAAAGTTGTCATGTTTTGATAAATAAGATAGAAGAGTCAAGAATGTTTTTAAAACTATTTTTGTCGGAATTATCTCCTCTCTAGAATTCACAGCATCTTACACCTTGAAATTATCTCTGTGCTCATTTTCTACACCTCCATTATCTCAAATGAGCAAAGATCAATGGCATCCGTTCTTTATACCTGTTTACATTTTTGTGCATTTGGTTCCCTTTTGCATGAATGAATGAATGAATGGAACTAGAAGAGTTATAAATGATAATGTGTTTTGTGATATTAAATCACTTGGCGATATTCGCAGCAAATACAACTTTCAGAATTACCCATCGAGCATGTTGGACAATACGTCACGCTCACGTCAGTGAAAATAGCACAAAAGTTCCATCCGCTTGTACATTACTTTCCTTGATGTGTTCATATCTACCAAACTAGGAACATGGTGTGTTTACCTTGTTGTAGCTGTCACGATTTCACGAGCCGATTTCAATATTCAGCTATGGTGCTAATTGAAAGACATTAAATGTAAGTCCTGTCGAAGACATTAATTTTATTCTGTTCGTGTTCCCTATGCATCTTAAGCTTAAGTCTTCTACATTCCAAGAGACTCCTGAGAATATATAGCTGCAATTTCTAACGTATTAATTAGAGCATCAGAGATAGACATCAGTGCAAAAATGACAAATGTGTGATTTCCTCCGTGTGTTCAACAGCTCCGTCTATATCACCGCTTTACCTCAATAACATTTCCCAAATAATTGGACGCCCTTTCCAGAGGCGTCGGATTTTGCTTCCGGTTTTACGGCCTATTTAAAACAGCAATTAAGCAAAGTTCAAAAGTAAAGATAAGAACATACTGTCGGTTTGTGAGCGGCTGTAACAAACCTGGGATTTGGTAATAAAGTCACAGCTTTGAACCCACTACTGTTGCCCGGTTGCTGACTGCAGGATTTCATACATAAAGCCACCAAAAATTTCAAGCTCCAGATAAATTTCAAGTACTTATTAAAAATGAAGTAACCAGTGTCTTAACTTACGTCGATGAAGGTTGATGACATGCAGGTAATAAGATATGTCAAAAAGTAGGTACTCAAGCAACTGGATATGACTTTGGAAACGGTCAGACGTTTCGGCTTTGCCTTCGTCAAGGTAGGGTGAAGACAGATTTACTCCTGGATGTTTTTCATCAGAACTCTGTAAGAAAAAGTTTATGTAAACTTCACCAAGAAGATGCCGTTTTTAGTAGCGTATATTTGTATGTATGTTTGTGGTTTTATTTAGGTCTTGTCATGTCGAAAATGAAAGATTTTGCCCTCTGTCGGCTTCCCTTGGTACTGCAGCATAACTTCAGGTTTTGCTATCTCGTGTACTGGATTTGATATCTCGTATAGTCATGATTTTTGTGTGGCAGATATATGATATCTATTATAAGTAGGTGTATTTCCACCATGATAAGGTAAAAACGATCATGACCACCATTGGTCGTCTCATTTTCATCGGTCATTCATTGGTCGCCACAACCGTCCTCCTTTGTCCTCTGACTATGATAGGGAGAATGGAAAGAAGTTACATTACTTTTGGTTAGCTACAGAATATTGTTTCTTCCTAGCATCAAAGGAAGAACGCACGGCCTTTTTGAAGAAAATATAGAAGCCTTGAGTCACGCTTAGTTTCACATACGGAGCGGAGTCGATATACTGGCGTTGCCTCTACAAACCGACACAGGAATAGCGTGTTGTTTGATTTATGCAGCGGCTACGCCTCATTGACGCCCGCCGCTATTTTCATTTTCCACGCGACAGGGAGCCATTCACCACCGCGCGTGGGACGACCACCCCGGTAACACTTGTCGCCATCCGCTCTAATTTTTCCGTTCACTGGCCAGGAAACCGCCGTCAGAGCGCCACGGACAATCAGCCCGCCAACCACACAAGCTATTCAAGGCACGGACTATGACCTTTCGTCCCTGGCGAAAGCACTCTCTCCTTGAGCGGGGTTGTTTTTCACGAAATAACGACCCAGAAGTGGCGGCGCGCACTCAATAATGCTAGCAGGCAGTGTTTGCAGGGAAAACTTAGATTTGATATTGATATTTCAAAAGAGTAGGTGAACATGTTTAAATTTCATCAAGACTAAAACGATAAAAAGGATAATTTTTTTTCTAGATAATTGTTTGTGTATGATCGTTTCGTCGTTACTCACGGAGGAAAGAAAGAAATTCAAAGTAGGTATTTTCATGGGTCCTATTATCTGAAAGACAGGTGAAATGTCAACTACACGAACATTTTGTACACCTGTTTTGCGGACCTTAAGTGCCTATCTCACTGATCGGAGGTACTCTGCAAGCACTGTTGATTTCGACAACTTTCACCGTGCCCCAACGAAATCTTGTGTGCCTCCAACAAAGGCGCTGTGTTTTGAAATTTAGAAAAATAACACATAAGTTCATAGTAGAATGTCTCCGTCGTGCCTCAGCAGTGCCTCCATCATGTCATCACCAAGCCGGCAACAAAACGCGAATGTCAGCTTCAACGTTATACGTATGTTTTATGAAACGTTACCTATATTGCACCAAGATTCAATAAGAAAATATAAAAACTGAACATCCTTTTGTCACTACAAATCTCTTTCCGATGCATTTTAATCATTCTACATTGGTGAACAATCTACAGTGAACAAACTCTACCGTACCCCAACAGTACCTCCGCTATGTGAAATAGGGACTTTATCTAATTAGGTCATTTCTTTCAATGTAAGAGAATTTTTATTAAGGTTAGACGTATAGTTCATAATATGTAACTTACGTTGTTCCAAGTATAATACCATTTTATATCTACAAATCTCTTTTTGATACATTTTGATTATTTTACATTGATTATGATAGATTGAGAACGCTGCAACCTATTCATCTTGACTTCAAACACAACAGTGCCTCACGTCAGTGTGCATGCAAGAGAAAATCGGCTTAAATAGCGCAAAGGTGCCTCCGTGAAAGAACTCCAATATACCAGACTGCCTCTGCTCAGTGAGATTGGTCACTAAGTTAGCCTCTTCCTCTGTGCCCAACCCGTGACAGAAGAACTAGATTCCATTCACACTCCGTTCTAGGTTGGTACTTGACAACACCCCATTGAAGGAAAGTTATTGAATTTAAAAAAAACTTGAATTGGAGAAAGGTGATGTATTGTCATGTTCCCAGCGTTATTGAGTTTTTGTGACGCAAGAAGAAATGTTTTCTGCCTAGACCGTATCGACAAGCGGAAGCGAGGGAACACTTGATCAATCCAGCTCCTCGCAAATGGGATCTGACAGGAAGTTAATCAATTAAAAAAACACTTTTCAGAACCAATGACATTAAGAAGAACGGGAAATGGCGTAGTAAAGCATTCCTGTGAGCACATGTGCATGAGGCAGAACTGTTGCACAGAACTATATTAAGATATGTAATATACATTCCAGACTTCAAACCAATTAATGCCATGTTATATTGATATTGTTAACATTAGTATATTTGATGTTTAATGATCAGTAAGCTTATCATGAATGGATGCAATGCATCGTCAATGTCGTTCAGAGGAATGTTTACCTTAAAATGTAATTCATTACGACTACTATTAAAAAAAAATAGAGTTGGTTATGTAAAAAGGGAAACTGGCAATTCCTACTACTAACGAATCCTTATCTTTCGGAATTTTAGAATCTGCATTTTCGATAATTGTCGCTAGGATTGATATAAGTCACTGATACACCGTAGGCAAACTGAACACAGTAGTATCATACACACATATAAAAGTGCAATTATCGCGATTCTAAAAGTAGAGGGATTGAAGGAAGGTAAGTGATATGTCAACACGTTATTTCTTTGTTTATTAAAATTGCCTAATTCCAAGAATGCGTCATCTTTATTAGCGTTTGACGTGTGAAGGAGACAAGTTGGCTAATTGGGTACGGAGGCATATGAGACGTCTGTCTGTGGCAGTCTACTACTGCGGTAATTAGGCAAACCGAAACTCAAAATAGGCTTGATGTTGTTGTCAGGGAACTTTGGAGCACGACTTGAGCTGTATATGGGAGGAGACAAGTACAGTTTTTGAAGGTCAGTCTCTGGTGGGTGTTGTGCCATGACGCACGGGGCATTTGCTTCTTCAACTTCCGCTCTAGTTCTTGTGACACGTCACTTCGATGACCCAAATAGGTGAAAACTACACTAAAAATATGCGTTTTAGAGGTCATCTTCAAAGGATAGTTTCTAATGCGTTGATAGAGTCGGTTTGTTGTGGTTGAAATACTTTGGAGAATCATCTTTTTATCTGCTTGATGTTTAGTCAACGGTGCAGGTGTAATTAAAACTAGGAACTGTGCGCAGTTAGCAGGTGCACAACACTGCTAATAAACAATAGATGGTGCGCGCACAGCGGAGGTACCCGCCCGTACCAATCCCATCTACATGCTCGGATAAACACGCCTCGCTCCCCGAATCTTTTGTTCCGAAGGTTTGCGGAAAAAGTTTCAAGTGTTCAAGGGCTTTGGAACCTGATAAACAACCACCTAGGTGCTGTCAAATGTAGCGGGCGGTGCTAGACAACAGATTGGTAAAGCTGCCGAGCCGGGAGCACTTTACCTTATCACGGCGAACCATCTGATTGTTGGGGGTGTCTTTTCTGTACAATTTGTCACGCCGGAAGTCACGATGACGCGTCATCCATCATTCCTCTGACATCCGGATGATAAATGGGCGAGAGGGGACCCGAATTTCCCATCGACCTTTGCGGCGTGACATTTGCGCGCGTCAGAGTGCATCAAGGCGTGAAGTCGTGACCGAAGCCAGGCTAAAAATGAAGAAAACTCCTCACAAAAACTTACCAGGAAAATTGGCTTCGTGACTGAGTAAATCAAGGTTGCAGAAAATGTAAAAAGGCATAGAAAACTATTGTTCAGTTAACATCAATTCTACGAAACCCTACAAGAACAGAATCTTACAATACCTAAATTTGTCAATTTTACATCATCAGCAATAGCCTTCACTTTCGATAATATTCCACAAACTTAGCGTTGTATGTAAGTTATGAATGGGGTCCTTTTTTTAGAAAGTCCACCTTTACATGCCTCAGTAAATCAAAGTTGATCCTACGATTGTCCTTGTCTTTACACTGTGGTACAAAACTCTGCTTGCTAAAACCTCGAGACAGTAAATAAAGTCTCGACACTGTAGCCTGATCATGAGAGTGGGGACTGACTGGCATATGATAGGAAAAGCATTTGGAACTCGGGAACACCTCCTAACCCCTTCGTGTTTCACCAGGCCAGAGCTTCCGACAGAGCCATTATTTGTTTACCGATGTCATTGGTGATTGCAATTATTTAATACAATTTCACTGTTGAAACAAATATCCGCACTCGAGAGTCTTTTGTGCGATTTTGTACTTAAGACGACTGCATTTGCGTCTCTCTGTCTGCCTATATCTCAAACCTTTAGGAACACCACACACGACATTTCACAAACATACACAACACCCCAACAGCACTACAATTCTCATTTGTCGTCTTCGTATGTTACAGATTATCTCAATATTCTTCTTTGTCAGTCCTTTTTGTTTGCTACAACAACAAGCGTCGAGGGACTGTTTGGAAAAAGAAAAAGAAGAGAAAAAGCAAGGTGCGATAAACAGATAATAATCCAGAATCATCAGAAGTCTGCCCAACTCTTCTGCAATTCATAATCCGTGATAACCACAAAGACATGCCCATTGTGAAAAGTTCTTATCAGAGCCATTGTGCTCCATCTCTCCTCTGCATCATTTGTTCGCTTATGGTAATGATATGCAGGAGAGCGCGTCGTCTCCGTTCCACATCCATCTCTCCTGACATTATCAAGAAGTGACAGTTGCAGGACAGAAACGCGCGTTTTTCCGTATCTCTCATCTCTGTGAGGTCGTCGTTTCTTCACATCTCGTCTTACGACAAGCCGGTCGGGCGGGGTAAAGCGTGCGACTGCATCGCTAAGTACCGGCGGAGCAAGTCCCGCTCCTCCATCACTCTCCATGCTGATCCTATCCGATACAAACCCTCGCGGGCAATTATATCTCCGCAACATCTGGACCAAACCTGTCGGAAACGCTCTGCTGGAGAAGATTCGGGCTGGCAGGTCTTTAACCCGGGTACCGGGAAGGGATGGAGGGGATCAACGGGTACAGGGCGCGCCACAGCCGCTACCATAACCTTCGCCGTACGTCACCAACTTAACCCTGAGTCCCCAGCATTAAAGCCGAGTTTTACGACAAGCCGTTACATCTGTGCCTGTTTGTCTATGATGCTAGTCATTCTAAATGAGAACTAGAGTATGAAGAGTTACAACAAATAAGGTGATTGAATGAAATAAAGAAAGCCTGGAGTCAGGTTTAACGATCTACTCTTGGTGATTTTATTGCTTAAGTTGGGTAAGTTTAAGCATGTTATCTGTAATAGATCAGAACGCTGGGACGTTTTACTTGAAGACTTGTTCACCAGGGCCTCCACTGATTTGACACTCATGATCACTGATCATGCCCGACTATCTGGAATAAACGTACTGTTTATGAATATTTTTGTGATTGGAATGAAACTCATGGCTGACATGTGAGGAAAAAGTCATCTAGCTCATGCCATGAACAAACGTGTTGTTTCAGAAGAGCATCGATCCGCTACATACATAGAACAAACAACATTTCAACACGAAAATGTTATATACTCAAGTTTCAACAATTCAACAATTTAGCAATATTCCTTACCAGAGAAAAGTAAAGTTCGTTACAAAGTGGAGTAAATCCTGGTGGCGCCTACCCAAAATGTCCCAGTCCTATCGTGGACCATGCCTCTCTTTGTTTTGCAATCAGTCTAACTTCTGTCTACGGACTTTCATCACCTCTTAACAATCACTAATGATTGTGTCACTAGCGAGTTGTCATTCACATGGTTGTTAATTCCTTGCCTGTTGCTAATGGTCCCGTCCTTGGTGCTGATGTTCTATGTAGTCCCGTCCTTGGTGCTGATGTTTTATCTTATCCTGCCCCTGGTGCTGATGTTCTATGTATTCCCGTCCTTGGTGCTGATTTTCTATGTAGTCCCGTCTTTGGTGCTGATTTTCTATGTAGTCCCATCCTTGGTGCTGATGTTCTATGCAGTCCCGTCCTTGGTACTGATGTCCTATGTAGTCCCGTCTTTGGTGCTGATGTTCTATGTAGTCCCGTCATTGGTGCTGATGTTTAATCTTATCCCGTCCCTGGTGCTGATGTTCTATGTAGTTCCGTCCTTGGTGCTGATTTTCTATGTATTCCCGTCTTTGGTGCTGATGTTCTATGTAGTCCCGTCATTGGTGCTGATGTTTAATCTTATCCCGTCCCTGGTGCTGATGTTCTATGTAGTTCCGTCCTTGGTGCTGATGTTCTATGTAGTCCCGTCCTTGGTGCTGATGTTCTATGTAGTCCCGTCTTTGGTACTGATGTTCTATGTAGTCCCGTCCTTGGTGCTGATTTTCTATGTAGTCCCGTCTTTGGTGCTGATGTTCTATGTAGTCCCGTCATTGGTGCTGATGTTTAATCTTATCCCGTCCCTGGTGCTGATGTTCTATGTAGTTCCGTCCTTGGTGCTGGTGTTCTATGTAGTCCCGTCCTTGGTGCTGATGTTCTATGTAGTCCCGTCTTTGGTGCTGATGTTCTATGTAGTCCCGTCCTGCGC
>NC_049987.1:179091-180659 GCF_000003815.2 Branchiostoma floridae | reverse complement strand
TACAGCATATTTCAGCCATCTCCCTCCGCATGCACAATAGACTTTTCCAAAATCACCCATTTGAAAAATCACTTTGACTTATAACGGTTCAACCCAAAAATGAATCTTACAAAATTCCCCTGTCCAATAATGGACTCCAGTACACCCCATGTAAATTTGCATAATAGACCAGTCCAGAAATACTCTCACTGAAAGCATGGCCTTTTGAATCTAAGAAACCGAATCTAAAATTGAAGTTAGCAAAAAAGGTCCTCCGTGCATGAAAAGGTATATAGACTAGTCCAAAAACACTTTGACACCAAGGTTCAAAAATGGATTCTAAAAAATGCCCCCTCCGTGCAAAAATGAAATTTACCAGTACACCCCATGTAAAATTGCAAATATAATTAGATCAGTCCACAAATAACCTCACTGAAAGACTTTGCCATACTAGTAGTCACCAAAGTCCAAAATATGAATTTTAGAAAAAAACCTCCGTGCAAGAATGGACTCTTCCAGCACACCCCATGTAAAATTGCAAAATAGACCAGTCCAAAAATACACCCACTGAAAGACTTTGAAATTCATAATCTGAAAGACATAATCTCCAGTCTAAAGATGAATTTTTTTAAAAATAAACCCCTCCGTGTAAGAATGAACTCCATCAGATAACACCATTGGCTGCCAAATCCTCCTCACGATATTGATTCGGGCTAAGCGATTGGTTACCTTTTTAATTAAGTTATATTGACATACAGTTCTGCAAATGAAAAAGCCTCCAAATGGGGTCAACGTCCTTAAGGTCATTGACCCCTGTGGCCATTGGAAAATGACCAAAAAAATGACCAAAAAATCGTTTTGAAGTGGTTCATGCCAAAACTGATACATGGGTCATTTGAATGAATATCTAGTGCACCCCTGTACCAAAATTTAGTTGGTAATTTGGCTGTAAAACCAGTGTATAGGAGCCAAAAGTGTCATTTTTTGTCAAAAAATGGCCACAAAATTAAGCATTTTGTTGTATTGTATGCCAAAAGTGTTATTGAATCCATGTGCGCATATGTGGGGGGCACTCCTATGCCAGACTTCAGCTCAATTGGTTGTAAAACCAGTGTACAAGAGCCAAAAATGTACTTGTTTGTCAAAAAAATGTCCCAAAAATCGCAAAATTAAGCATTTTGTTGTACTGTATGCTAAAACTGTTATTAAATCTATGTGGGCATATGATCAAGGCACATCTTAGTCAAATGTCAGGCCATTCGGTTGTAATACCAGGGCACAGGGGTCCAAAATATACAGTTTTGGTCTAAAAATGACCAAAAAAAAGAAGAAACATTACGAATACAATATATTTCACCAAACCTATGGTATGGTTGAAATATAATAAAGCCATGAGAGCTTTATTCAAACTTAAATCTCTTTTAATTCTCGAGAAAAAAACATTCAAATTTATTTAGGCATAAGCCTATTCAACAAATTTGTACAGCCTATCTTACGGTACGGATCCATGTTTTGACCAAATTTCTAAAACAGTCAAATTCCAGAATCATTTCCAAGAACGTTTTCTGTACTTGATTTTGAGGCAAGTC
>NC_049987.1:175858-178991 GCF_000003815.2 Branchiostoma floridae | reverse complement strand
TCTGCTTCACCCTCTGAGGCTGTAGTACTACAGTTCGGCTCCGCCCAATTTTCACTTGTTTCTTGAATCTGTAGTACTACACCTCGTAGTCTGCTACTGTAGTAGAATACAACCTCGCGTTCGGTTTACACTCACTGAAAGGGGGCCTAGCAGGACAGCTCTTGTTCCATGATTGCCGGGAAACTGTATTGACCAAATGTGACGTGTTGTGACCTTTGAGAGGGAATTTCAGCACGCTTTGTATTTGTGAAAAGGCAGGAGTATTTTCTGATGCGAGGCACACAGGAAAAGAGCCTGACAACTCGGTTTTACAGATAAAACTAGTAATTGAACGCAGATTACCTCTAATGGAACGAAGTTCAGTTTGAATTACGTCGTATCGCACATATGCATGGTTGTTGCCTTCGAAGTTTAGTCTACTACAGTTTCTGTTTATACCCGGTCCGAAGTCTTATAGAACCGCCGCTGAACTGTAGTACTACAGCCTCAGTGTTTACACCCAGAAAAAAATGTAGTAGACTGCGATGTGTAGTACTACAGATAAAATGACAATTGTGAATTGGGCCTTAGATCTTCATATATGTAGGCAATGTATGTGTATACACTTGTCTGTTTATATGTAAGATAGTATATGTAGTTGTGATAGACCTTACGAAAGTCGCTGTACCTTTGTTGTGTCAAAAAAAGATTTCTTTGTTTTGTCACAGAAGATCAAGCATCTGAACAATTCAGCTGGTCCCAAAATCCTGTTCATTGCATAAATGCGTCAAATTACAAAATTTTCAAATGCCGTTCAAATTCGAAATGGTCTTGGTGAGTGTGTGGGGGGGGGGGGGTGTCACCTGTGGGTTTGAGGCAAAACAGTGGGTTTCCTGTAGTCTTTCTGTTTTGGAAATTTTGAAAGTAAAACCTAACGAAATACATGTATAGAAACTTGGATATTGAAAGTATCTCCAAGGGCCGTGACATTTTGTTGCTTTGATTGTGTACATTAGCTGTGTGCAGCTTTCATATCGTGGCGTTTTATCATCACTATATATATCTCATTAGTCACCAGTGACTTTACAACATCAATCTGGCATCTTTTCTCCCAGGGATAGCGTGGAAAGTCCCATGGAATTTCAAAAGATGAATAACGAAATGTACAAGTACTTTGATGGTATTATGGTGTTCTTGTTTGATACTGCCTTAGCTCAGAAATCATATACGCAGCATTTCTCCAAACTGGCCCGGGTCAATGATTCGACATGTCGCAATAGATTGGCGCGAGTAACAGATTTTTGTAATGTCGATATATCCCCAAAGAGAGTAGGCGCTAGCGTATACATGTAGTTGTAGAACAGGGTGTAAGCGCGCCAAAATGCCCCTACATACTCATCTCCCGCCCCCATCACCTTTCTTTGTCATCTCTTCTCGGTACAGTTTTCATTACGGATCTATTCCCAGATTGTGGGTTCATAAAACATTATGGTGAGCCGGTCAACTCAGAACGGGAAATGACCGGCCGGACGAGCAGGTGCGTCGGCTGATACCAGACGGACAATCTAATTCCCAGCCCGGCTCCGACCAAAACGCCAGGCTCTTTGATGAGTTAATAATCTGAAATTTGAGAACAAATAGGGAGTAAATTGCCCTGCTGGATGTTGTCGTCTGTGTGTGTTCGTGCGTGCGTGCGCGCGTGCGTGTGTGTGTGTGTGTGTGTGTGTTTGTGTGTATCATGTGTGTGTTTGTGTGTGTGTGTGTGTGTGTGTGTGTGTGTGTGTGTGTGTATTTGTATGTGTGTGTGTGTGTGTGTGTGTGTGCCGGATAAAGTGGGTCAGATACAGGCGGAACAGCCAGTTCGTCTTTCTCACCTGACCAATCGAGGCCGGGAATGGCGGATTTCTGGTGTTTATCACTTGTCTCTGCCCGATTCATCACGACTGCCGTTTGTGCTTGCGCGCTGATAGCAACGAGCTTGTCATGTCTCGATAACGAAGTGCCCCACCTCTGCACGGCGCACGGCCTCACGCTCCACAGATAAGCCGTTTTACAGGAATGGATCGATCTCTGTTCACTTCAATTGCTCCCCGAATAGGAATCCGGCTTTTATGAGGAAAACTGTCCAAATTAACCCTAAGCCGGGTTTTGCATGCGCCTCCATGAAAACATATCCACCCGTGTGCACCGTGCGATAAAATTTTCATGTATTCCTTCTTTCCTAATAAGATAATGATAAGTTAATCGAATTAGCCATCGCTCTAATAGGGTGCTGAGCAGCGCTGAACGCAGTGAACAAGGATCACTAACAACATGATATACGCGTCGCACAACTTGTTAGGAAGAACTTGTTTTCCTGTTTTTTTCGAGTCTTTTGCACCTTTTTTCCAATCCCAAAACATCAACATACATGTACATTCTCGTTTTCATTCCTATTTTTTCAACCTTTTCTATTCTAAAAGCATGCCTTCGGGGTTTGGATCGGCTTTAGACGACCAAAATTCTTATTTAAGGCCAAGCTTGTTTTTCTCCGGATGAGCTCGAGATTTCCTTTCAGCTATTTGGAAGTTGATGAGTGATTCATTCTGATCATTATCTAAGTGCCCTTGCTTTATTGACACGTTGCTTTATGTTGCAGTACCGGCAGACTGTATTGGGACTCAGTCAAGGAAAAAAGGAGGATAAGCTTGTCAGCTCGCCGAAGCGCCTGGCAGGCGATGGAAACTGCTGCCTCGTTACTGCAACTTTTCGGCAAATTTGTTTTGATCAGACTGAAGCCATAAAGCAGGAGCTCTGACAGATTTTCACGCTTAACGTCTTGCCCAAACCTTGACAAAGTCTGGGGGCGGGGGTCCATGATGAAATGGCATCAAATTACAAGCAATGTATGGTCTCATCGAGGGGTTGCGGTCTCGTCACAGATGCACTCTGGGTTGATCGCAATCTTTCCAAATCCTGTCGTGGCTTGTCATATATTTTCCTGGGCCTCACGAATTTCCGTGATATTCGGTTCCCCAGTAGTTTAGACAGAGATGTACACAATTACATGCCAAAATGGCAGAATGTTATGTTTTGAGCGTGTTTGTGTGTCTGTCTGTCTGTTAACAGCATAACGCGAGAAGCCTTTGATGGATCCTGATTATATTTAGTAGGT
>NC_049987.1:169548-175482 GCF_000003815.2 Branchiostoma floridae | reverse complement strand
TTCCCCAGTAGTTTAGACAGAGATGTACACAATTACATGCCAAAATGGCAGAATGTTATGTTTTGAGCGTGTTTGTGTGTCTGTCTGTCTGTTAACAGCATAACGCGAGAAGCCTTTGATGGATCCTGATTATATTTAGTAGGTGGGTAGGGTTTAAAAAAAACGAAGGTGGTGTTCGATAATGGGCCCCCTAGTGGCTTGCTATGGTACTGCAGCGGAAGTTCCATTTTTGATATCTTGTTTTCTGGACATGCTGTGGTTTGGACTCCATAGCGGCTTTTTTGGAACTGTAGTCGCCGATTTCCTTTC
Organism: Branchiostoma floridae; assembly: GCF_000003815.2. Lineage (NCBI taxonomy): Eukaryota > Metazoa > Chordata > Leptocardii > Amphioxiformes > Branchiostomatidae > Branchiostoma > Branchiostoma floridae. The sequence goes on along the minus strand of NC_049987.1, from coordinate 175,173 downwards.
AAACTTTGGACGAGAATAACTCGAGAACGTGTTGATACGTTAATTTTCGGTACGTAGATAGCCGAAGTGATGACTTACATGACGGAATACTAATTATACAAATCAACAGCTTATTTGCATAATTAATGACGAAACTTTATAGATCTACTGCATTCCATGATAGGACTTTCAAACTTGTCACATATGTTATTGAGAAAGAGAGAAATGTCAATACACATTAACTATACAAACGACGACCTCATTTGCATAAATAATGAGAAAAAAATTAATGTGTAGACGGATCATGATTTTTGGTATGCAGATAGCCTGTGATGCCTTGCATAACGAAATACTAATAATGTATATCAAACGCTAACTTGCATAATTAATGAAGAAAGTTTATAAATCCACTGCATTCAATGGACTTTAAGCTTGTCACATACAAAACATACAAAAGAGAGAAATGTCAATACATATTTGTCATGCAAACGACGACTTCATTTGCATAATTAATGAAAAAATATGATTTTGCTGTGGATTTTGAAAGAGAATAACTCATGAAAAGGATGGGTGAAGTATCATGATATTCGGTATGTAGATACCTTGAGTGAAGATTCATATAATGAAATGTTGAATATGTTAATCAGGTTCTTATTTGCATAATTGATGAAGACAATTTACAAATCCCGGCATTTTAGGGTAAGACCTGATTTTCGGGACACTAGCTAAACTTATTTACGTCACAAAAACAAACGGAGTTACAAATGCAGGTCAAGTAAACATATCATGTAAGCACATCAATCAATATGTGAAAATCTCTTTGCACAGCTATGTATTTAGGCCAATTTGTTTTCTGCCCATTTCCTTTTTCTCTTCGCTTTTTCATCTTTGCCAAGATGGTCATGTTTACAGTTGTGCCATAGTGCAGCAGCTATATGGTGTGGGTGTGTATTCTGTCAAGAGCATAACTTGAGAAGGTGTGAACTTGAGAAGAGCTAGCACTTGTTGTGAAAAAGAAGGTCAAGTTGGAAAAGGGTTTCCCTAGTGTTTTCCTACGGTACTGCAGCAGCTGGGTATGTATGCGCGTTTGTTTGTGGACAACACTACCCTAGGTTAGTTGGGATGGATAGAATTGAACTTCCAACCGCTGCAAACACACGTCTATGCAGTCATTTGCTTTTGGAATGGGTACTCTGTAGAAATGTATGAATGAAACCTCAAAGTCTTTATACTTTGTACGATTATTTTGTGAAGGTATGTGTTCGTGGAACTCAATTTTTTGCTGATTTTTCTGTTGGTGCATACAGGATTGTGTTTTACATTTGATGTGTTCTGTATGCGATACAAACACAGTGTCACACACCACAGAAGACAACACAGCCGACATAAACAGAGTATATTACCAGTGGTCACTTGTTCAGTCTTTTATCTGCACCTACTAGCATACACTTCCATTCACCGACAGAAAATTCACTGCAAACCATTGAGACAACCTTTCGAAATCTCTCTGAATGGCGGTCTCAGAATCCTTACTGCTTAAGTGAATAACCGTGTCATCGGCATACATTGAATTTTCACAAATTTAAATCCGGTCAGGCATGTCATTTACATAAATAATGAATAAAAATGGTGTCAAAATCGAGACTTGTGGAACGCCGTACTTCACTGTGTTTATGTTGATTTTATTTGCATGTTTAATGAGGACAATTTATCTGTATTTCTAGTATTTTTTCATATTGAAGAGGAATTTTATACATGTAAAGTGTATAATTCATGGCAGGTGAAGCATTAACAGATATTGATTATGCAAATATGTGTCTAATTTGCATAAATAATGTGAAAGTCGCCATAATTCCATAGCGGTGATTGGTAGGCATTACCTATTTGTGGTATATGTAAGTTAGGTAAAGATACAAATCACTGTAAACCTGGAATTTCGCTAAGCGAAAGGACCTTTACACATACAATTTATGTATTTTTGGTCAGGAGACCTTAACCTCCACCACTTAATCCTTACATCAAAAGCTATCGGCCAGTAGAAAATCCAGACCAAGCTTGGTCATTGGGCGTCTTAAAGTTCGAAGGGGTGTCTCAAAATATATGTATAAATCTCTTGAACTTCTGAAATTACTGCTCGTGTAATGTTTACTGATGTTTAAACGAGACTTTCTCTATACGATACAACTCGCCATATGTATGGAAAGCCATGAGAGATTGATTGAATGTTTGTGGTTTGCTATGTGAGCGGAGGCAGTGAGAGACTGAGTGAGTAAATGTTGTTGTTTGCTATGTGAGCGGAGGAAGTGAGAGACTGAGTGAGGGAATGTGGTTTGCTATGTGAGCGGAGGCAGTGAGAGACTGAGTGAGTAAATGTTGTTGTTTGCTATGTGAGCGGAGGAAGTGAGAGACTGAGTGAGGGAATGTGGTTTGCTATGTGAGCAGAGGCAGAGAGAGACTGAGTGAGTAAATGTGGTTTGCTATGTGAGCGGAGGCAGAGAGAGACTGAGTAAATGTGGTTTGCAATGTGAGCGGAGGCAGTGAGAGACTGAGTGAGGGAATGTGGTTTGCTATGTGAGCGGAGGCAGTGAGAGACTGAGTGAGGGAATGTGGTTTGCTATGTGAGCAGAGGCAGAGAGAGACTGAGTGAGTAAATGTGGTTTGCAATGTGAGCGGAGGCAGTGAGAGACTGAGTGAGTAAATGTGGTTTGCTATGTGAGCGGAGGCAGTAAGAGACTGAGTGAGGGAATGTTGTGGTTTGCTATGTGAGCGGAGGCAGTGAAAGACTGAGTGAGGGAATGTTGTGGTTTGATATGTGAGCGGAGGCAGTGAGAGACTGAGTGAGGGAATGTTGTGGTTTGATATGTGAGCGGAGGCAGTGAAAGACTGAGTGAGGGAATGTTGTGGTTTGATATGTGAGCGGAGGCAGTGAAAGACTGAGTGAGGGAATGTGGTTTGCATTGTGAGCAGAGGCAGTGAAAGACTGAGTGAGGGAATGTGGTTTGATATGTGAGCGGAGGCAGTGAAAGACTGAGTGAGGGAATGTGGTTTGCTATGTGAGCGGAGGCAGTGAGAGACTGAGTGAGGGAATGTTGTGGTTTGATATGTGAGCGGAGGCAGTGAAAGACTGAGTGAGGGAATGTGGTTTGCTATGTGAGCGGAGGCAGTGAGAGACTGAGTGAGGGAATGTTGTGGTTTGATATGTGAGCGGAGGCAGTGAAAGACTGAGTGAGGGAATGTGGTTTGCTATGTGAGCGGAGGCAGTGAGAGACTGAGTGAGTAAATGTGGTTTGCTATGTGAGCGGAGGCAGTGAAAGACTGAGTGAGGGAATGTTGTGGTTTGATATGTGAGCGGAGGCAGTGAAAGACTGAGTGAGGGAATGTGGTTTGCTATGTGAGCGGAGGCAGTGAGAGACTGAGTGAGTAAATGTGGTTTGCTATGTGAGCGGAGGCAGTGAAAGACTGAGTGAGGGAATGTTGTGGTTTGATATGTGGTCGGAGGCAGTGAAAGACTGAGTGAGGGAATGTTGTGGTTTGCAGTGTGAACGGGGGCAGTGAGACTTTAACTGAATGCAGAACTTTCTCTGCGTTCGGGCTGCGGATTCATCCTCCGTACGAGCCAGTACGGGCGACCCGCCGTGCAGCAAATAGAGCGAGTAAAGGTAAGGGCACAACCCGCCGTACGTGTAATTTGTCCGTACTTCTTTGGGGGAGGCCACGTCCGCCACATATTTTTGAAAACCTTCAGGTTGTACAGGGCGTCGCCCGTACTGGCACGTACGGGGGCCGAACCCACAGCCCGATGGCACACAAAGTTTTGTCTGCACGTAAAGTTCTACGGCGCGTCTGCGTGCTCCAAAATCCGTAGGACTCCCTACGAGTTCATACGGAGGCGGTACTTACCACTTACGGATCCCAAAAGATTGCCCACGTTTTGGCACGTAGACGTATTTGCACGCACGGCGGGTTGTGCCCTTAGCTTTAGGAAACCATACGGACGCAGCACGTGTATCAAAGTATGGCCTGCATACGGTAACGTGGCAATCGTATGTTAGGCCATGTTGATTTGATTGTATGGATAACATACGCGCGAACATCAATTTTCGGCCGTTTGCAAAATAAATAAAACTTTTCAACCATACTCTAAATCGTACAAAGCAGCTTCAAAATAAGCACATATATGCCGCGGATTCAAAAATAAATATCGGAAAACGTATAATACGCTCGTACTATCACAGAACATTACAAGGCTAAAACCTATTGTTTACTATATTCAGTGTGTTCAGTCATTTGTTCAGCCTTCCTGACCACTTTGACTTCATAATGAAGGCTACTTTTTTGTCGATCTTTTTTTTTATTCGCACGCTCGCATCAGTTTTCGGATTCCCAGAGGATGTCATCCATATAATCAAATCAACATGGCCTTATAAGCACGTACAACTCACAATTTGCGCAACGAACGATGCACGCAACCGCTCACGGCCAGGCGTGGCGTGCAGACCACATACCTTCACACTTTCAGACGTACTCCCTTCCTGCTCTTGCCATTTCTTCCCCACGTTATCAGAAAAACGTGGCGAACGCGGCCTCCCAAGAAAACGTAACGTTACGGACAAAAAACACGTGCGGCGAGTTGTGCCCTTAGCTTGAGCGAACGTTGTGGCTTGTTGTGTCAGGCTTTGACCTACTGAATGAATGAATAAATGAATGAATAAATGGATGGATGTAAAAATCGCTAATAAGGAAAGGGTTATGTCTTTAACATTTCTTGAACTTTTGCAAATAACGTTACATGTGATGCTCAATGATACTCTGACGTTAATGTGACATACCTTTGGGTACGCATCTCTACACGGTAAGCTGAATTATATATATATATTTTAAACTTCAGCCAAGGTATTTATCATATACGGTTAAGAATATAGTGTTCAAAGATTTTTGAGCGTTTACTAAAAATAAAACTCCCACTGGTTATTGTCAGTATATCTGACCATTGCCCTCTTCTATTGACACCTGGTTATATTATGTAATATAACTATTCAATTTTTGTCATGTCAAACAAACAAAAAAATCATCTATTAGAAAAAAATAAGAACATTGGACATACATGTGAAAGCATAAGACTAATGCGTGATAATGCAGTGGTATGTTTCGTAGGTATTACATGTACCCTTTGTTTTACTCAGAACGAAGCATGCCGGCGGTTCGCACAGTTCAATTCCTGCACAATTCCCTCTCCCACTACGTACCAGAACACACAGAGAACAAGCTATGTTTATTTCAGCAGACTAGAGAGGTTGTAGTTAATTTAAAAGTTTGGCCCATTTATTGTTCTGAGGCGGTTTGGCTGTTGTTTTTTTCTGGTGGCGAGGTTGGGAGGGAGCGTGTGCCAGTGCCTAATGATCCCCGGGGGACGATCCCACGTGGTGAGTCCGCTCCTCGATTTTTTATCGACTGTGCCTTTATTTCCCAGGGGGAGGGCCAATATGAGGATTTATTTCAACACCAGTGAGCCGACCAGAAGAAGGCGCGTTTGCTTCCCGGCACGCCAACCTTGGCTGGCCTGCAGGAGTCACTACCCTCCCTCGTGCCTGTAAGGGTCTTACGGGGGCGAACCCAAGTGAAAAGGGACTAAAAGTAACTTTAGAA
>NC_049987.1:164437-169448 GCF_000003815.2 Branchiostoma floridae | reverse complement strand
GGGGATTTGGCGGGAAAATCCAATTTTCGCATGCGTGGCTGTGTCGTTCGCACGGGATGACGGATCGAGGGGAACAGGTCGCCATCTCATGAATAATTCATTGCATAAGCTCATTGGCGTACACAATGCACAAGCACGTTGTACTTTCCGATTTGACCTTTAATAATTGATATAACATCCGCTTCTATATAGATCGGCCTGTCGCTTACAACTACTACACGACATGTAATTAGATATGCAAATTAGCGTGACACCAAAGCCTTTTGTTCATTGAACAGTCACTGCAAAAGCTACATAGCCGCAGAGAGTGACACCAGATATAGTTGCTCTAGCAGAGTCTCTTGTGACCCCTTTGCGCTCCCTGCGCGACCAAAAACTGAAATGTCAGCATATTTCATCAGTGGCCACAGATTTTACAGACCATTCAACTAATTTCAGAGATAAAGAACGACTTTTTGACATCCTCTATGCCATGTTTTCTTTTAGGTCAAACGATCGAACATATTCAAATTATAAAGATTCAAAGTTTGGTCAGATTCTGCTCAGCATGTGTTTCAGTTGATATATGAGTTGTATATATACGTTCAGATTGTATTTTTATTGAATTTTACATTTAACTCGCTTACAATATATATCTTTGTCATGTTGTGTTTTTGTCGTAAACCATACAAAATCGAAACACTTTGTATCAAATGTATTGAAAATAAAACCTATATTCAACTATGTACAGGTGAAGAACATGAAAACAAAGAGAAATTTGTGGCTTCTGAGCCCGGTCGAAGCTACATTCCTGTCGGACACCGGTGCAGTTGGGACTGAAGCCAAAAGGGGGTATTACCGGAATGGTGACGTCCCTGTGAAGAACACTTTTGATTGGTTCTGTCAGACATCAAGGTTTGCAAGATCTGTTGATCTTTAGGAGAAATAGAAGAAAATGTTTCTACGTGAAAGGTCATCTGTGCTATCTTCTGCAGCCAATTCCACTGATTTCTTCAAACTAATGAATGGACACTGCCCATTCCACCGCACTACGCAGCCTCTTACTATAGCCACTTACTGTAATTCACTGTTGAGACTTTGATACAGTAATTTAAGTGTCCTAACTTGTCTTACCCTTATTTCCTTTGGACTATGAAAAATTGTCTTCTTCACTTCTTGCACATCCGATTCAAAGTTATGATAGACCTGATCTCTGACTAGATTCTTATGCATATCAATTCACCACAGCTAGGATAACAGTTATAAAAACTGTCTCCAACAAGTTCTCTCCAGTGACACCGGATGGCTGTCTGGAACGTCTGACTGTTTGAAAATCATATTCAGTTGCGAAGTCTTTTTGGCGTAATTTAAGTGTTACTTTTCTTTCAATGTTATCTATGGCTAGATAGGCATGGGACGGGGACTGACACCGACATGTTCCATGGAGCCGGGTCATTCATCGGCTAACATGAAGAGTTGGTCAATGTTATGCCGTTTTGCCAAGTGGTATAATCCTGCACCACCACCCTCCTTCCTGTAGCTATGTGGAAATGGCCCCCAAGACAACCCCCCTTTAAAAAACGTCCTTGAGCACTTTTGTTTTATCATCATGTTCTTTGTCTTAATCTCCACAGAAAAAGATTGCAGAAATCGGTGAAGTCTTTCTAATAAAACAAGCAATTTCCTTGAGATAAGGAAAGTAGTTATTGTGGCGGCAGGCTGTTCAGGATTACCGTTCTGCTGGAGATATCTCGCGGGAGTACAGCACAGCCCATACCCAGTCTTTATCGTCTGACAATCGCTAACTGAGCCCGCCAACACGTTCTATCGCAGAAGTCTCAGTCAGACTTGGGGGAGCGCCGATTGAAGTGCAAATGAACTGAGTTTGAAAGACGTGAGGGGGAGATTTTTCTCACATGTCGCTCGCATTTTCACCTTGCGTCAGTACCTTTCAAGTGGTAGACGGAGGGGATGGCAGTAGGTAAGACCCCGGGGCTCCCTTCACCTCCGATAAATTCAAAGGATTTTCCAGACCATTAGCTGGTGCGTGGTCAACCCCTTCCGTCCTTGAGAGACCTTTCAAAAGTCCCTCCGCGCCATCTTGTCTTTTTCCACGTGCTTTCACTTTTAACAAAATGACGCCAAGTCACCGTAGACATTAATCTCTGGCCCTGGCCAAACATCGTGTAACAGCATGCCTTGTAAATAGGATAATCGTAGGTGAAAAAGTTATCGCCGAGCGTCGTTTAATCGCCTAGCAGATTTTCCGGTGTGAAGCGGTTAGACACTGCTTGGCCGTTTTTTATACTGTCTTATGCCACCATAAAACCTGCTTGGAGATTAGAGTTTCGTGCGATATTCAATTTTTTTTCATTTTCTGGGTCCTGAAGTTCTTGTCGTGTGCCGCCTCGGCTGGTCTGCATTACCAGGGACAGACATCGTCTTGTATATTCATAATACAGTCAAACTATCGAATGATGATATTCTCTACGAAAATCATTGAGAATTATGGCACTCGAATTTTAATTTAAGAGGGGTGCCCGTGTAATTTTTCCGACTACTACTATATCTACGCGACTCAACCTCTGCTTGGAGAATAAAGAAAATCATGGATCCTATACGATTTACGCTATTGTTATTAAGAAATACAAACATTTCATGACTTTGTATGTACTTCTTTTTCATAGAATACAACATGTGCTTATTACATATATGTAATCTGGTGGTGTCACTGTAACAGAACTTCCTTTTTGTATATTTCTACATTGACGTGCTATGATATAAGTAAGGCGCTGTGTGTGGCGTATTAACTGGTAGAGTGTTCGGCTCGAAACCGAGAGGTCCCGAGTTCGATGCTCGCCGTGCCCCCGGCGTTATACTCTTGGCAAAGGTACTTTACATGACCATGTACATTTCACCCAGTTGTAAAAATGGGTACCTGTTAAATACTACCTTTACCTTCTGTCTGTGCTTGATTGTGGCACTGTTAAAATAAGTTACTAAACTTGAGTGCGGTGCTACATTGTCCTTGTCTGTCCCAAGCTTACACAAGAACAGCAGTTTTAATTATGCATAACAGTTCCTCATCTACATGTTTGGTATCTGTTTATGTTCTACCAGTCATGAATTACATGTGTTACATTTATTTAATTCCAGTTTTGGATAACAATGTAATGATAAGTTCCTCCTTTATTCTGCAGATTAAGTACCATTTGCATAACATGTATATCATAGTGCACACCTTTGTCTCAGCTCAGCTACGTGCCTACCTTGTCTACAAAATGTAAGCCTAAAATGATGGAAATCCTTCGTTTCTTTCTTCAGGTATCTTTTTGGAATGCTTTGACAAAAATTTTCTTGCAGTTCCAAAATTAGAGGTTAGGGGTTCAAACCTGCCCAACCTTGTCCCGACGTCAAAAGCTCTCTGCCACCTAAATTTTAATACGACATCATGTCCGGGACAAGAAATACAGTGAAATATAAAAATCTGCTGAATATGATAGAATATTCTCATTTATTATGCAAATGACCTCCTATTTTGTAGAAGTTCTGTTTCATTTTGTACATTTTGGTCTAAGCTATCTACATTCCAAAAAAAATCATGAATATGCGTTATTAATTTCTTGAGTTATGCTGTTTTCATTTTTTTATAACAATGTTCCTGCCATTCCAAACCTAATCGCTAGAGGGCCCAAACTTATGTCACTTCTTCCAGAGCACAAGATCTATCCAACGGCCAGATATCAAGACCATAGCTTGTTCAGAACACAAGATACCAAAACATGAATTTCCACTGCAGTACTAAGGGAAGTCGCTAGGGGGCTTTCGTCACACCCAACCAACACCCCAAATATGAAACCAATACATCTAGCCGTTTTTATATTTCAGCCATACCTCAGCATATTCAGGCTCCTGTACCCTCGTTGTACAACCAAATGACCTGAAATTCGGTAAAGGGGTGCTCTAAATATTTATTCAAATGACTCATATATAATTTGCGGCATGAACCCCTTAAAAATGATACAATTGAGGATTTTTCATGTCATTTTCCAATGGCCACAGGGGTCAACGACCTGGGGAGGGAGATGGCTGAAATATGCTGTATTTTCTCTCAAGCAAATGTCGGCCTTTCTAGTTTGAGTTGTCTTGTTGACAGACAGACACACACATACACAAACTCTTGTGAAAATAGAGCATATGATATGTTTTATGATATATTACCTATATTGCATCAGGTTTAACATCCTTTTATCTCATGGAAGCTTATGAACGGACTTGAATCATGTAGCAGTTCTCTCTATCATGTATTTTGTACCATGTATGTATAAATTGTGTATATAGACTTATAGACTTATAAGGACTTTGTAACGATGTAAACTGTATCTCTGTTACATACTGTATCTGACCCTTGCCTCTTCCCTCATGACCTCAATGAAAAGCGGCCTGCAGGCCGATTTGAACTTTCGTGAATAAATAAAGGTTCAAACCAAAATCTCTGCATATCTATTTCCGATGTATTTCGTACCGCGAACGTTGGAGGCCAATAGGCACCAGTGGGCACGAACTGAACGCGAATGTGCCCACACCAGCCGAACACTAGCAGACCACAGCAGACCTAGCTCCCGAATCGCTCCTAAAGCCCCCTTCACACGAGAGCACGAATGAGCCGGTGTGACAGCGTTCTCGCCCCCCCCCGTGATCTCGCCCCCCCGGGGGCGAAATCACTAGCGATCTCGCCCCCCGGGGCGAAATCACTAGCGATCTCGCCCTCGGGGGGGAGAGATCTCGCCGGGGGGCGAGAACGCGGTTTAGCGGTTTCGCCCCCCCCCCCAAAAAAAACGGGTTTACATGGCATTTTAGAAATTGAGTGGTATAAATGACAAAAATGTACTTTCAGAATGCCAAAATTTCACAGCTTTGAAACCTATCTCCATTCACAATATCAAGATCAACCTGATTACATGGGAATTAGAAAGTTGAACCTGATTCAGACAATGAGGGACTGGTCCCTTGGATTCCCATAATTGCATAT
>NC_049987.1:115659-164337 GCF_000003815.2 Branchiostoma floridae | reverse complement strand
GCATTTAGCAACAGCTATATCAACTTGCGCGTAGATAGTGTTTATAATGAGAAATTATTATTCACGTGTGTTTTTGTTAGTGCTTGGGAAATGTTTCCAGCACAAGAAAGAAAACACTGTGACAAAATGAAAACATATAGCTGACGTATTCCGTACCATAGACGGTGTTGATTTATACGTTCGCAGTAGCACTGTTTTATGCCACCTCAGCTGCAAAAATTGTCTTTTTTCATTTCAATGTCATGTTTGCACCGAACAATATAATATCGAATTTCGAGGTATGACATCTTACGGTACGGTAATAAGGTGTCATATAGGTACCAGGTAACACACCATATACGTTACTCCCCAGGTGCAGTAAAGTACCAGGTAGCGCACCTGTAATATGTAGTAGCCAGCTGCTCGGGGGGGGGGGGGGCGAAAACGCTAAAGGGGGGCGAAAACGCTAGTGATCTCGCCCCCCGTCAGAATTGCATTTTTTTCTATTCTTGGCAATTTCTCGCAAATCGTAGTGTATTCTAGACATTCTTACTGCATTCCAGATATTCGTCCCCGTTCTTTTGGCTGGCTCGAAAGAGCTACATTTGAAGTGGATAAATATCGAATGGCATTCGAAGTGTATTCTGCAGTATGACCACATTCTGCGGCCTTCCAACATTATTCAAAACGTTCTTATCTCATTCGATGAAGAACCGAAACGGCAAGCCACTTCAAATCCTGCCCGAATGTGGCCAAAAGAATATCTCGAATGCAGTGAGAATTTCTTGAATACACTACGAATTCACAGGAATAGAAAATACTTTTCATTCTGACGGCACTTTGGCTCATTCCTTCTCGTGTGAAGGGGATATAAGGCCACACCAATTTAATTTCTTGGTTCACGGATTTTTTCATAAAAAATATGGAGCGATAGGGCGAAATAAAAATAAAAATTGTAAAATGGTTGGGGTAAAGGTAAGGGCTCATCCAAAACATAAAGAATAAAAAGTTTTCAGCTTGAAAAAGGTACAAAAACACTATTACTGTACAGTAACAGCACCTGTTCATTGAAAATTACAAAAGTAGTGTCAGTTTTTATGTTTGTCCCATTTTTCATGAATGAAAAATATAACTGCAATAATAATACCCACATTTTAAGGAGCTTATGATATAAAGGCCAATTTGCTACACTAGAAAGTTGGTGAATAGTTTCATTAATGGTGAAAATTTGCTGAGTGGTAATTTTTATTTATTTTTTTTTTCCAAAAAATTGGAGCGAGCGAATCCGTGAACCAAGAAATTAAATTGGTGTGGCCTAAGGTCCATTTGGAATTCCCACCCGAATGTGGCACGAATGTTGCAAATACTTCATTCCGATTGGTTCTGCTTGATTCCTGCTAATTCAGTTTCAGTGTGAAGGCCCTATAACCACTACATGGTCAGGGAAAGTTCGGGAGGCCATGGTCGCCTATGTGTAACCACCGGAGCTTCAGCAGAGTCTGTGCAAGCGGAAATTTAGGGTACTCAACTACCTATCTCCGGAACTCGACTTGAATATTGGCGAAGGTATATCTTTGGTCTAAATCCTACTTCGAGTCGACTTTGGTGAGTTATGCCACGCCCAGATCATATATGAAAATAAGTTAAGGTACTTGGCGCAAATGCCATAAAGACATAACTTTTCGGTATCTCTTCAAAATTTGGGCCCCTTGTTGGTGTTGGTGATGATTAAAAGCGACGCCGACGCAGCTAGACGATTCAAGTTACTTCATGTGTGTTACAAGTGCGTTACTGTTATAGGAAACCAACGACACAAAGTCACAGATACCGACAGTCATTTCCCTCCGGGATAACAAACATCACGGGGCTGAGGTAAAATGAGCTGAAACTGGTTGCTTGGGCAACGGCCTTGTTTCATCGCCGGTTGTCATACTTGTAATTTCCTAGTGGCAGTGACGACAGACCCAGGGGACGGCGACATGTGGAGTTGATACTCAGGTACGCACGTAACTCATTTCTGCCGTCAGGATAAGGATTGGAATTTTCCCAGGCGGAGTGGTACACCTCACGGAGGGGGACTGTGACCAGACCGGCTCCACCTTCACAACCGTACCTTTACCCCGGCACCAGTCAGCAGCAGGTGTACGTCAACAGTGGCTGGGTTTACACACGCATTTTCGTAGTCGACTTCAAGTCGCTGAGTCGACTCGAAGTTGACATATGCATGAAGACGACTTAGCGGCTTCAAGTCGACTCCGGGTGTGTAATAAACCAGTCAGTGCTTTCACTGCTTGTCCCACTACAAGGCTGGGTTTATACACTGTCGGAGTCGACTCAGGACTGTGTAAACAGAACTTTAGGATACTCTAGTATATTTTTCCTGAAGTCGAAAGCATCGAAACATGTAGCATAGAAACATGACTTTTCGTTTTCGTTTGCATACGTATATAAATCCATGGAGTCGGCTCATAACTTCACGGTGAGTTATGCGACGATCAAGAGTCACACGCCAGTCAAAGAAGCCGTCTTTGAGGGCTTCTTAATTTTGTGCATGTCAGTTAACTGTTCACGGTAGTTGAGGCATGGCGGAAGGCGGGGTAGACCCTTAACTGCTGTAGAGACTCACTGTCTGATCTGGAAGACCACAAATTTCAAATCCAACTTGAATTGGCACAGAACAAGGAAGTCATAATCGCAGCTGTTACAATGGGTGGTCCATGTCACTTCGCGTCCCCGTATGTTAACAGACTGCTCCTGAGTCGACTCCAAAACGCGTGTGTAAACACAGCCAATGTCTCCACAATCGTTAAAACCACCCGCAGAATAACTCCAAAAGGCTACCACATCCGACCTTGAGAAACTCCTGACGTTCGTGTGTTATTTCTGTGATAGGATTCATACTTCGTACCATTCCCTTGCGAACAATAATCTACGGTGCTCCCCTATACTCTTGCTGCTTGTATATCATATCATGACATAGTATCTCTTTTACCAGCGCCGAAGTTTCGACGATGCAATTTTTCCAGTTTAAACCTGCTATATATATATATTCACGTCAGCAAGCAGACAATGTTCTGTGAAATTATTAGATCGTTCAGGCATATACAACAGGACGCTGGGTTGTTGTTTTTCTTTCTATTTGTAGATCAACATTCTCTCTCTGCAGAACAAATAGTCAGAAAATAGTACACATGCACGACGCACATGTACTTAAAGTAACATCGTCCAGTGTTTGGGGGCACACTTATGTGAATTCCTACGTTACAGGTCAATGTCGTCTGAAATAAGATGGATTATATGTGAAATTTGGTCTTCCAACTTCAATATCAACAACACAATGTCATGTCGATTTCACTGAGTTGGAAAACTGAATGACTCGTTATAGACGACATCTTGTTTGCCCTGTAGGAATGTAGCAGAAAATTCCAGCCACACACCTATCCTTTACCGAGACGTTTTTACAACGTTTAGTAGTCTTAAACGTCAAGTAAAAAGATTTGACAGGGTCGCAGTGCTTCTAAAGTCATCCCCAGAATGCTTGTCATGTCAAGATGCCATCTATCCTGTCCATTAGTAAAGTCCTCGCATACTTGTCATACTTGTCCTGCACAACACCTGGCCTACATTCTACTCACATTTCTTGCTGTCGTTTAAAACATATCATTAAACCGTTCTGTTTACAGCTGAACGTGTCATCCTCCTGAAATGTTATCATTACAGCAAATTCCTGCCATGACCTTGTGACCTGTAAACAGACCTGCTCTCCGAACAAACTGTGCTCAAAGGTCACCTTCTCCCTCAATAAATGAAGAAAATAAGTTGATGGAATTATTGTAGTGTTTTTGACAATTTTAACGTTACATGTCATAACGGAGTGACGTATACAAATTCAAATTTACTTCTCAGCTTATACGTTTAACCATCGAGTATGGCGGACAATGCTTCAGTCATACATCCGTGTGGACACCATGACTATGATGACAGGGATAGATACAGCGTGTAGACAATCCATACGTGGGCAATAACATTAATCACTTATTGCACTTGTAGTCGAAAAGCACACATCATCAACAACAATGTTTAAACATAAATAAATGGTAACTTGCCTTTTGAAAGCAACAATGGTGCACCAGGGTCTATGACCGAACGGACATTCACCTATTGCTGTCTTCGTTTTCCACATTTGCTTTTAATATAAAGACATAGGAGCCAAAAGTATATATCTTTAGTCTAAAAATGACAACAACAAAAAAACATTTATTTTTGGTCTAAAATGACAAAATAAGTTTTAAGGCCTCTGTCAAAAAAGGTGAGAGAAAAAAAAACGTCTGAGGGTACTCAGTATTTGCTAGATCTACCTTCATGCCATATTTCAGTCCATCTGACCAAAAAATAACAACAAAAAAGTTGAATTGAATGACAAAAGACAATATATATGTGACAAAAGACAATATATATCCATTCTTATATAGATTGGAATATATAAACATGGTATCACAGTCAACAAGAAATTTATTTCTGCATTCAAGACATTTTACTGGTATATAATGTAACACCAGTGTTTTAGACTGGTATCACTAAAGTTGATAACTTCAGTCATGGCTTCCATATTGGTGCCCCTATCCGACTAATTTCACTTCCACACCTACACTTGCACAGTCATCGCTACGTCGCTAATGTCACTTCTACAAGTTCAGTCAAACATCCACATCTTTGTATGTTTTAATGTCCCGAAATCCAGGAAGATTAGCTGCCTACAAATTATGTATGATGGCTAACGGGCTAAATAAAGTCTCCATGTCTCCAAGTAAGCCTACAACACGACATATTTGCTCGTTTTGTTTGTTTGATGTTTTTGTGTTTTTGTTGTTGTAATTTTTCGTCATGTTGATCATCTCCAAAGAAGAACATATTTCTTTTTTTTCTGAAATCAGGCGAAAATTAATGGGCGCGCAGATGTCTTCCATACAATGTTCTTGTTGTGGCCTAATATCCAGGAAAAAACTTTTCATATATACTGGACTGGTGTTGGATAACGTCTGGATCCCAGGCTGACACTGTGTGCACAACTCACATTTCGGAGCATGTTTTTGAAGTGTGAAGCCTTAAATGAAAATATCAAAGAATGTCCACCAAAACCCAACTAACTGTGATCAGCACTTTATTTGCTGGAGACGCCCTTGTAAACGTCAGAAGGAGGTTTGCGGGTCACTCTGCGTCAAGTCACCTGTCAATTTCTTTCATCAGACTTTTTTTTTAAATTTCACCCACAATATTGCACCCACATCGCTCTGATCGCAGTTCTAACGTCTTCCTCAGCCGTTTTCTTCTCGCCTCTTACCGACTTATTTTGAAAACAGCGTCGCCAGCAAAGCGATGACCGCAATGATTTCAGTGTTGTTGCGCATTCATTCCAATTCATTCCCCCAAATCCGACCTATGGTTGCTTGTTGATACCCGGAACTCATTAAACGCCCCTTGTCTTTTTATTCTGTTTGCTCTTTTGGTGCTGTAGCCTTTTGCTCTCTCCACCCCACCCCCAGCTGCCTCACAGCTTCAGGTGCAACGTGACCTGTAATCTCCAAGTACTAATAAGTCAGACCTTGTTCCCATGAATGTTCAGGAAATTGATGATTATCGAAGATATGCCTACAAAAATTTCATAGAAGGATGTAGCTCAGTCATAACTTCCGGTGACAAGACGCACTGTCCCTGACCAGCAATACAGTTGACTGAGTTAGTCTGACACCTCACGTACACCCAACTGTCTCCTCACTTGAGTCACCCAATCCCGAATAATGTAGCGTTTTGCCTGAGTTACTTTTATCTTTGTATTTGTTTTCGCTACATTCGATTTGTTTATGCCACTTTTTTGCAATTAAAAATGTTTATCTCCCCCACCAACATCTGCTTGACTAGGACTTGGTTCTGTTGCCCCTCAGGCCAGGCACGGGTCAGGTTACATTTATCATGACACTGAGTTTAGGTAGTGGGCTAGGTCATTCACCAATAGGGGTGTTTTTGTTTGTGTATAGTATATACAAATGTAGTATGTAACAGTTAGATATGTCTTCGTAAGATGTCAAAATCAATTTTGGCCCCCTGGCAGCTCTGGAACTGCAGACGCATTTTTGTAAGGTCTTTCAAAGTGAATACCTGAACAAAGGAACCACGAATGTCCATGATATATGCTTACAGGTTAGATGGGGATGTGTATACAATTAGATGTAACTTACCTGGCGCATCCTCGTCTTGTAATTAGCAAGCGAAAGGGTATGTCACCCCGTAAGGGGTGGTAAAACCCCGTCCTGTGTAAACATGTGCGAACTTGTGTGATCACGTCGACCGATGATGATGATGATGATGAACTTACAAAATAGATATGTTAAATGTGGATAACAAAATGAATATTTTGACACGGTAAATGATAATGCAGGCATATATGTGTGTTTCTGTAGCTCATGTTACAACTCCATGTGTTAGTTATAGTCCCAGACCACACCTGTACCCTTCCTTCTCGGGTTTATAAGATGATAGAAGATTGGAATTTGATATAAACTTACGTAAGATATTGCGAAGAAATGCCATTTTCGAATAACAATTTACAGCCTCACTTTGCAAAAGATTTAAGAAAAATTGCAAATGATTAAGACAAGATTTAACCAAAAAAAGATTTAAGAAAAAATTGCAAATAATTAAGATAAAAACAAAGGCTGGTGAAAGAATTGCTTCATACTACGTGTACTATCACACCCTAAACAATGCGCACCAAAGTCCAGACCTCATACACATTTAGAGACCCGGTCACATACATCTTGCGATGTGCCTGCTATAGCATATCCCGTAAATTAAACTATGATCGCATGAAATAGTAGGTAAATCGTTGGTAAAAATAGCCAACGCAGAGCAAGGGCGATGTTCTACTTGTTACAGCACCATACGATTTTCCGGCTCTACGAGTCCGAATTTTTTTGTGGCTGATAATGTCCTTTTTTCTGATGATATGCCATCTTTTCCAATTGTCTTCATGGTTACAGTCATGGTAAACTTAGGGCTAAGATCTTATCTAATTATGAAGCCATATACATATAGTCATCACACAATTGTATGCATCACCTGGGCGTAATGCTGGATATGACATGCGGATTTCAGCATCGTACACAGGCATGTTCTACGGGTGCCCGTTCTCTGATTTCTACTGTGGTTTTCAGCACATCAACAATATGATGGAAATCTGAAACTGAGCATGGTCAAAGTTATAAAATTTAAACCACGGAGATTCCGTGGTTAGCCTGCGGAAGTATTGAGCCAGCGGTCACTACGAAGGATGGCACTGACAGGCTAGAAAAAGGCAGTCGTCGAGCCTGCTATGGGCGCAATGAAAAATCGTACAACGATGTGAAAATTTTGAACTTGTTCAAAATGTTAGATTTTCCATCGACTTTATGCTAGTATTGGCGTGGGCCATACATTCATGACGTCATCGATGTACCTAGTTAAGTCTAGAGCTGGCCGCGTTAGGATTGACATAAAACTTACAGCGTACATTACGTAACGTTACAGTTGTAGTCCAAGACATCCCACAAATTAAAACTATGTCTGCTATAACTACATCAAACCAAAAGTACACGGTTTACCCCGGAACTACTGTGCTTTATCTCCACACAACAACACCTGGTCCTTCTCACAATATATGCTCCAAGAAGCCGAGTCGTCCATGAGTGATCTTAGCATCAAAAGAAGCCTTTCATCGAGTCTGATTACAAGACCTTGTAAATCTTGACCAAACCCACTCAAAAGCCGTCTTGTAGCAGCCGTGTGTCCACTTAACCCCCTCCCTATTCACACAAGTGGAACACTGAGCCTTCCTTCTAATCTTCACGCTTTTTGCAGCGCTAAGACCGGGGAATGGCTCCACACTCCAGATGAACTTTTGACCCTGCCGCGTGTCCATTTCATGGCGGTCGATAGCCTCCTAGAAACCCTGCGTCGTCATCAATTTGGCTACATCCGTGCGCGTGCTGAAGGAACCATTATGTCGCATTTTCCTCTCTCAACCAACAACAAACATGTTGTCACAGAGAGCGGGGCTGTCACATCAAACCTACACCGTAAACACCACGCTCAGGTGAGCAGGGGAGGGGCACACCTGTTTGTTGCTATCCCATTTATAAGACACTACGCCTGGACACTTTTGCCAGCCTGAAGTAAAAGTTCGCCTACAAACGAAAACACACAAATGGCTATCACGCATTCGTAAATAGTTTCATCAGGTTGGTACATTACTCATATATCAATGTTCTTCAAAAACACAACCAGAATTGTACCCACTTCCAACGTTTCGATCATTAGACATCGAATGGTTGTGTTTTTAAGAGAACCTTACTATATGAGTGGCTATCGCACAATTTAAGGAGTACCCGTTATGCTGTATTGTTATGCTGTACTGTTATGCTGCCTCATTGCAGCTAGGACTTGATGTCAAGGACAGATTTTATAGCCTGAAAGAAGTAGATACTTTCAGATTACGAACGGTTACGAGAGGAGTACGTGTTTCTCGATTATAGGAACAAAGAAGTCTTTCATGTAAACATTGTGGTACAGAACAGGAATAACACAGAATAGCTACAGTCCATGAAAGATTGAAATTTTCAGTGACTAGTCAGAAACGAGGAGAAGAATATAAAAAACACAAATTGACTAAAAAGGGGGAGAAACGTGACTTTGGTGAAACGTCTCTAAGCATACTGCTTGCTATTTGTTCATCAGTGCCAATATCAGCTAGTTAGCTGCCTAGCGTCCATGTTGTATTGTCCCTGTTGCAATTCGAACTAGAGTTCTACGACCCCATATATATATACCTTGGCCAAATGATTTTACAACAAAACCTTTACAACTGCTGTTTTGATGGTGTTTATGCAAAAAATGTCCTTATTTTCATATATAATTGTATCATTTGATCATCTCCTCCACCAAACAACAGACGTACATAATCTTTGTTAAAAAGTAGGGCTTAGACCACATTTTCCTATCATTTATGCGAATGAAGACCTCATTTGTATAATTAATGTTCAACAATGTTCGTCTGTACATAACTTTCGGATGCGGCAAGTAAGAAATTCCCGTCATTTACCACAATGAGATCATAGCGTTTTCTCATTAATCATGCAAATTATGGATTTATTTTGCATAATGTTGGAAAGACACGCACACACACACACATACACACACGCGCACACACATACACACACACGCGCACTCACACCACATGTACCATCACCTATTGCTAAGAATAAATGATCTCTTCCTATTATTTAGAGCCCTCTCTAACGGTTTAAGCCCTGGAGGGCGTAATAACGAACGATGTTTGCAGTTTACCTACGGTACATAGCCTTGACACATGGCTGCGCACGTCAGATTCAAACATCGGCCTCCCCAATCACATGGAAACGTTAGCCGGCTAAGCTGGAACTTTCATGAAGCATCTGTGTGCTCCTAAGTTTCAAAGTAAGGACAGGTCGTCGGTTAACGCGACGTGCTCTGGGTAGGACACACACCCTTGTGCCTCGTCCCCAGAGTAGTAGAATTTACAAACATTAGGCCACAGCAAGCAAATTCTATGGATTACATCCTCCGCAGACTCAAAATGTTAGATAGGTAAAAACTAAAGGTGGCCAGATATTAAATATAGACACCATAGGCGTGGTAACAAATATTCAAGTGACAAATCATGGTTTCACAGCCAACACAACAGGTATATCATTTCTGTATTGGTGACACTAGTCCTGCTATTACTTACCAAGTTGGCAACTATGGTCATGGCTTCAAATCATGAGATAAACTGCATAACTAATAATTAAAGTTAACTTTTTTGTAAATGCTACAATGGCTTTCTTCGCTAACATAGGACTTTCATACTTTGAACAACATGAAAGTTGAGTAACATATTGTGTTATTTGGGTGGAGATGGTCAACTGATTATTTATGCTAATAGAGTTTATTTGCATAATCACAGAAACCTTTTACAATACGTCAGTTGAAAAGGTTAATATAATTTGCCAAAGGTATAAGGTCAAATTTTTCTTTTCTTATATCAAGCGAAGATTACTTGCTGTGGCCCATGGGAAATCACTTGTTGCTCAAATGGTACTTTGTCAGACTTCGGCAACAGTGTGAAGATATGTGCAATTGTCGGCTTTTTAATGGTTTGTGTAGATATTAAAGTTCGGATAGCCACGTGTTAGAGTTCAGTATGTATAAACTTACAATTGAAGCACCACACAAGTACTCTCCAAGCAGAGGTTAGGCTCCGGCTTTTTTTAAACGTTTTTTTTTTTAGTCGTTGTTATCGGGCTTTCTATTTTGTATTGTATCTTGTATTGTCAAAACCTCTGCTTGGAGAGTACCACACAAACGTGCACAAAAAGACTTGGAAGTTACATCGAATATTGCAGCCTGTCCCTTCTTTGTCTGTGTTACGCAATCTCTCACCTCCTGGGGTTCATTTCCCCCTACCTGGACACTCACACAGTCCGCTAGGAGCGCGATCTAGTCAGACTATGCCTTTGACGGCATGTACATGTATGGGTGTGCTTGTGATTGTCTGAAGTCTCTTTGTTTTCATCAGAAGCCCAGCAAATCGAAGACCATCCTATATAACTTACATGTGCAGAGCTCGGGATAAACCACATTCTGTAACTAAAGTTCCACGAAATCATACCTTTGCCAAATGAACCAGGTTTGTTATGTAGAAAGATGTCTGTAGACATAAGTATGCTACTCATTACATATAATTTTATAAACTTCCCTCATTGATTATGCAAATTAACTGTTGATTTGCCAAATTAGAATTCCATCATGTTAGTCTTCACTTTAGCTATCTACATACAAAAAATCAGGCCCATCTATCAACACGCTCACATTTTCCCATACTTATGCAAATTTCGTCATTTGCATAATTGATATCTATTGACATTTCTATCTTTCTCAGCTACATATGTGACAAGTTTGAAAGTGGATTTATAAACTTTCATCATTAATTATGCAAATTAGCTGTTTGATTTGTATAATAAGTATTTCATTATGTCATCACTCATTCCATCTAGATACCAAAAATCATGACGATCCGTCAACACGTTCTTCAGTTATTCTCGTCCAAAGTTTTAAAGGAAACTGGCGCTTGCAGTTCCGCTAGGGGCCCAAACTCGCAGCACCCACTCACTGTCTCAAGGGCTATCTACCACTCAAAAATCACGACCGCAGCATGTCCAGAACGCGAGATATCAAACATGGAGGTTCCGATGCAGTACCTCAGCAAGCCGCTAGGGGCCCATTATCGAACTCCCCTTTCGTTTTCCCGACCCCTACCCACCCACTAAATATCATCAGCATACATCGAAGTCTTCTCGAGTTATACTGTTCACGGAAAGAAGGACAAACACACGCACAAGGCGAAAACATAACCTTGGCCATTCTGGCAAAGGTAATAATGAATACAAAACCTCACCCCTGCACTAATGGCAGGTTTCTTTACGGCTCAACCACAGTGTAGCATAACGATCCTCGCTACATTTTAGTTGGCCGACATCTTAGCTGGGCGAGATCGAGAGCAGACTGCACTGTGTCGATTTACGCTCTGTTTACGGCTGCCGTTCCGGAAACAAACGCTAACACACATACTTCTCTTATCTCACCACAAAGGTCTTCCATCTTTTTCCCAGGTTGTACGTGTGGCGGGATTTTTCTTTTTTCACCAGGGTCGCATTGAAACGTTGTCAGTGCCGTCGGTGGCCCATGTAAAAGGGGGCTTTTTAAAGGCGGTGTGTCCGTGAGATGGCTCCATAACCTCCGGCAAAGTTACTTGGCTTTTTCCCGCCGTTCAATACCGCGTACCGGCTCGGTCATATATCACCTCGTATCTCTCGCGCTAACAAATAGGCCCATCTGCCTACAGGCTAAGTACCAGCCCGTTATCTGAAAGCTGCATCTAGGAGAATACATCATCGCGGTGTGAAAAGTCCCCGCAATGTGGGGAACTGGCCCAAGTGAGGTACAGGGCAGCTACAAATGTGATAGGAGAAGGGTTGCGAGCGGTGGCTTCATCGGGACATGAGGAACGACTGGCCCTTGATGGATTGGAACGAGAGCTCCCTAGGGACGAGAATATGGGCCCGCAACCAGGACCAGGTGACAACTCACAACCTTTAGTTGGGCACCATCAAACGTTGCAGCGGTCGTTACGTAACGTGGTGAATTTTCTGTCTACAGCTTACTTATTGCTAAGTGCCTCACAATCCCAACAGACTGTTTGACTCTCTCAACTCTTTATTGAACATCCATCCACTATTGTGCTAAGTACAGGTGGCAGCTCGAGCATCTATCCAAAAACCCATCAAGAAATATCACAAGCATTTTCATAGTCGGCATATAGTAGCATGTTGTTCCGAGAAAAGAAGAAACTTGAACTTTTTTAAAAATCAAAAATGAAAGAATGAAGACCTTTATTGCCACACTTTTAAAGTTAGAATAAATAAACAAGTATGAAACCAATCCACCCAGCCGTTCTTGAGTTATCTTGTTGACAGACAGACAGACAGACAGACAGACAAACGCTAGTGAAAATATAACCTCCATGACTTTTCATGGAGGTAATAAACACTCAGGTAACAGCCATTTTGACATCGTTCATTTAACTTAGCTCTTTGAACTTTCCAAGACACTCATGTCTGCAACACTAGAAAATGAGAGCCTGAGTAATATAATAGTATCCAAGGAGATCCTCGGTGGGAGACAGGCAGTATCAATGTACCTAAACAAGCTCCTTCCGGTGGCAAATGGAGACTCCCTGCCTCCCACAGAGGATCTGCTTGGATATTATGAGTAACACTTCTTTCCAGGGGCTGTCATGCTTCATGGTCATGCAGTCAGCCAAGCCATCGCCATATTTGGGTATGGTCAGTGGCTGTCCACTAACGATGACTAAGGGGAACAATGGAAGAAAGAGAAATAGACACGTGGGCGGTGTCAAAGAGTGGAATGAACTTGAGCCTAGTGTGGCGGAGGCGGAGTCTCCCTCCCATTTCAATACTGAGCTGGGACGGGCTTCGCTGCACCGAGCTGTCCCCGTCCATTGTACATAGTGTTAATATGTGTGTTGTAATATCACTAAACTACACTTGTCCTGTCTTTGCACCTGTCCATGCCCTTTCCGCTTTGTTTCTCACATGCACTTAAGTCATGCGCAGCTGCTAGTAATCCACCTTGTACGTGGGCTAAGCATTACTGGAGATTAGGGGTGGGTACCGGTACAGAAAATTCAGGTCCAGGTCCGGTTCAGGTCCAGAGGATCAGGTCCGGACCCGAACCTAGACCTGATTCAGTATGACTCATACCAATGGTCCATTTCATTACAAAAAAATCTGTTTGGTGCAGTACTACACTGGCGTTTTAAAATCCTACAACGCTAACTTCAACTGTGCGATTGGCTGTAAAACTTGGTAGAAATTACTATAAACTCTACTCTACTTCACTCTTGTTATTTTCTTCCACCTGCAAGCGCCAAAACGTGTGAATGCCCTGATAGAATAATCTGTTAATTTTCTAATCGGTCCAACATCCGGTCCACCTAATTTTTTCAGGTCCGCGGTCCAATAAGAAAAACTGGTTTTGTACAGGTGTGACAGCGATCTCGCCCCCCGTGATCTCGCCCCCCGGGGCGAAATCACTAGCGATCTCGCCCTCCCCGGCTAGTGATCTCGCCCCCTACCTCGCCCCCCTTTATCAATTTCGCCCCCCCCCCAAAAAAACGGGTTTACATGACATTTTAGAAGTTGATTGGTATAAATCACAAAATGCAGTTTCAGAATGATATAAGTATACGAGTTTAATACATAACTCCATTCATAGTATCAATATTAACGTAATTACATGGCAATAAGATAGTTGAACTTGTTTCAGACAAGGAGGGTTGGGTCCCTTGTATTCCCATTATTGCATATACCTGAGTCTTGACATAAGATGTATTTCATTGTATTCACCTGTCCTCAAGCAACCTATATATCTCCAATATGAAGTCTCTACCATGAAGTGACCACAAAAGAACTATGTAATGTCTTTATTAATTATGCAAATATTAGGTATTAATTAGAATAACGCACATTTTGGTATATGCACCTGGCCAAGGGATATCTTCACCTCCAACATGACTGTTTTTTCTAGTATTTAGGAACTGATGCACCGTACGCTGTACCGATACCCAGCCCTACTGGAGATGATGAGATGAAGTTGAATTTGCGTGGGCACGTCATTTGAAGTATCACTTACGTTATACATCTACCTTTGTAGAGGCAGAGCCTGTTTATAGAGATTACGATTTGATATGCAAACGTTAGAGTATTACAATTCACTACAATGTTATTATTGTACAATGTCTTGCATCTCTTATCATGGGTGTAAATATTTCCAAGAAACTTCCCCCAACGCAAAGTCTTCCCACTACGCAAAGACTCTCCCAAGCATGCCGCCAGTATGAATGAATTGACAACGGGATTTACGGCAAAAGTTCATTTTTCGGTGAATTCCTCCAAAATTTTCGCGACTTCGTCGTCAATATAGTTATCTCCTTATCATGCCTTTATGTTTACATTCATTATTTTCTGGGCAGTGTATCTCAAAACTATGAACATAAACTAGAATTTCACGACCCCATACCTTCGCCAAATGATTTAACTATTACAACTGGTATTGTTCATAATTTGCATAGATAATATCTCTTCCATCAAAATGTCAGACACACATGATATTTGTTAAGAAACAATGGTTTATTCGCATTTTCTGATAATTTATGAAAATGAGATCCTTCACCTGTTCGTAGCTTCCAAATGCCACAAGTGAAACATTCCTGTCATTTACCACAATCGGATCATTTTCTCATTAATTATGCACATTGGGTCTTTATTTGCATAAACTGTATCTATCAATATTCTTCTCTTACTCATTTACCAATGCCACATGTTACAATAGCCGATAGCAAATGCGACATGTTACAATGAACAGAGCGGGATAAGACAATTTCCTTAATTATGCAAATTAGATCCTAATTTGCATAATTAACATTCAACTACCAAAAATCATGACCAAAAATCATTCCTCTACTCTTTTTTCAAAGTCTGACACTAAACGGGCCCCTGCAGTTCCATGACAAGCCGCTAGGGAGCCCAAACCGACGCCACTTAAAAATCATGACCGCAGCATGTCCAGAACTCGAGATATCAAACCAGGAAGTTCCGCTGCAGTACCGTAACAAGCCGCTAGGGGGGGGGGGGCAAAGTCTAATCGATTCCAGGTCTCATCAAGACCCAGTCACTTACCAAACATCAGTACAATCTATGCAGGTGTTCTTGAGTTATGGTGCTTTTCCACAAACACACACACAAACACTACCCAAAATATAACCTTTGGCGAAGTTAATAAAAACCGCCATTACCGTCTTATGTTACGCCTTTAACTTGCGGGGAACATTGGACAATATTGTGAAGCCCTTGCATCAATACTTCTGGTATAGAGTACCTCCAGTTAAAAGTTCCCCGGTTCCCTTTAAGAAGAAGGGCAGGGTTTTGTGATGTCTTGAAGCACAAACAGGTGACAAAGGTGGTAGCTAAAATGTTCAGAAGGGCCCTATATCCCGAGGGTGGATTAGAAACGTAGGCCAATCGTGTTGGCGCCTTAGGCCATCAGACTAACCCTGTCAAGTCTACATCCGGACATCAGATGAATGACACAGTCTATACAACGTTTCGGTGACAAATGACAGTTTTGTTACTTTCGGGGTCTCCTGGCTCCGGAAACATGTCAATCGCATTAATACCACGATACAGCTGTTGGTAGGTTTGTGACCTCTTCCACCTGGAATCCTCTTGTTCCTGTAACCTATCAAAACTTTAAAAGCGAACGGTTCCTTTCCTTGTAGCCAGTGTCATTTCCCACAAGATGGAACGCCTATCGTGTACAGACACACATGACACAGCCTGGTAGATCTCAGCATTCATAATCAGAATTTCTGCTGAATAACTGAGTCAAACATTAAAGCAAGAATGATAAAAATGCACTGCAGAAATAAATTGGTTCTCGTTTTGTTTGTTGATTGTTCTGTGAGTGATTGTTCTGTGAGTGATAATACTTTAGTGCAATATTCTAGAGGGTGACTGTTTGCTTGTATAACATCGAAGCTTGAATAATTTGCTGGCCATTCTAATGGTCTATAGCGAAGAGTAACATGGATACAGGAACGTCCAAAATATACAAGAACAGCATGGGAAGTATGAAGTCCGTCCCAACTTCTTTGCCACCGCTAAAAAGACATATTTCTTTCAATCCACTGGGTGTCGAGACAGAAAGTTGCGTGAGCCACCCTGGCTCGTTATCGAGTTTCCTTCCCTCCGTTACTGTGTTTTCTTTTCGGCTTCAAATAATCTTGTTAGTAAACCCTTGCCAACCCTCGCATTATCTCACTAGCGCCTTACTCTCCCCTCCTCATGAGAAAAGAAGACCCAAATCCCCACGATACCAATTGAAACCGATAGCGGTTGCACAGCCTATTTCTCGCGCCTTATCTGCTCTCCAAACGGATTAACCCCTCGACACAGAACAGGGACTTTCTGATAACCTTCGCACCGGTCCTGTGGTCGATAGCGGGGTATTACCATAGCGGTGAGTCGGGAGTAGACAGGAGAAAACTCACACGCTCCGGAGTTAGATCTTCCACAACCTTTGCTTCTGTTATGTTTGTCGTTCCGGTCCAAGAGATCGTCTACTATTAGCCAATGATCCACCACCACACACTTTTACGGAGTACTTTTACCCTGTGATTTACCGTTTATTGATTTTCAATAAGATGCCGACTGGTACCGTTCGTTCGTTCGTTCATTTCATTTTAACATTACTTATATCCCATCAAGAATCCTCAGTAAACCTCTCACTCCCGGTGCCATAATGTATGAGTATAACTTTTTTTCTCGTTTGGTCCGTGGTATTAGATATGTTGAGATCATCTAGATGTGTTGTTAGTATAATGTCGCTTTCAAAATACAGTTCGGAGCTTTCCTATTCTTGTCAGGTTCTTGTGAATAATGTTCGCACTTGATTCCGATTACTTTTACAAATTCATGTTAACCTGGCAAAATCTAGGTTCGTGGCGTCGCGTGTGGCGTAACTGGTACTCGACTCGGAATATAGAGGTCCCGAGTTGAATACCCGCCGTGCCCCCGACGTTGTGCCCTTGGAAAAGGCACTTAACACGACCTTCCTCACTTCACCCAGGTGTAAAAATGGGTACCTGACTTCTGTCGGGGAGGTAAAAGAAAACACTACCTTTACCTTCTGCACCGTGTATGTGGCACTGTTGAGTTAAGTTACTAACTTCAGTGCAGTGTCACATTATCTTCGTCTGTCCGAAAGGAAACAGAAAAGAAAACTTCTTGGTTTAACCATGCAGTGTGGTGGACAGTATCTACGTCAGCAGCCACGTGGGTGCAAACACCTATTGTTGAAGACTGTATCGTGACCTGGCAACTGTGCGCTTGCTCTACCAGACTGTGACGTCTATGCATGTTGTCTACACCACTACTCTACGACCGATCCATGTCGATACAACGTATTTTTCTACAAATTGTGTGTTGAACTTCTCCAGAATCAATAATGACCAACAGAAAAACTACTGCAAGACGTTTTCCTGTCCTGGTGTACGATCTTGCTCTATAGTATTTGAGCTCAAAATAAATACTAAAACATTTGGTTACCAGGGAAATTCCGTAAAGATGTTCTGTGTGTTTTCAGTTGAAAGTGTCAGTTGATAGAGACACAACAAACTTGTCAGTAACTCAGGCGTTTGCTATGAAAGTTTAAACTATCAAAGTCAGCAAAAGTCATTACCTCTTGTCTAGGCCTCTGCCAACTTTCCGGGTCGCCAATCGAGCCTCTTTCGCTCTGATCTTTCTCGTTTCTACTTTTCAAAGTTTTGGTGTCGGGGCGGTGTCACGCCCCCCACAGATATCAAAGACGTTAAAAGCTATTACGCGCTTTCCCCCCGACTCCTTGTTCCTTCCTTACCCTCCCCTTCAATTTGGGCTTGTGTGACACTGCATGACCCTTGTAAGCTCGCCACAGACCGTGAAAATTGCACGTTGGGTTCTAATTTGCCCCGCACGCTGGCAGGTCCACCTTCGCCAAGGACATGGGCCGGCGCTATAATATCGCCCAGAGTGGTCCTAACCGCAGGGGAACGCAACAGGGCGAGACGAGCCCGATCTGATGTCATTAGGGGTGGGGGTCTTACTGAGCCGGTCCAGAGAAATCGGACCTGATAAAACTCAGTAAAACGGATTATGGACCGATTAGAAAATGGGGGTTTACCGGTCCAATGAAATAACATGAGCGAAGTACAGTATAATTATTTTCTACCAAATTTCCACAGTCAAACTTGGTCTCAAGACGACGACTTGGAGTCCACCCAGTTCTCATAGACAGGTGTCAATGACGACGGTGTGTCTATCGCGGCTGCTACCACTCGCAGTTGAGGACGCAAGTTTTTGCAGACAATCATGTGCAGACCTTTTTGACCTTTCTGTACAGATGACAAGAAAGATGGGGGAATTCCTCTTCTCGGTGTGGAAGAAAAATGAGAATACCTGGCGAAAGGAAATGTGTAACATGTAGCGAGATTGGAGGCCTTTGAGCGGAAACTAACCCCGCTGTCTGCTATGTCAGTTTGTATGTCACTCCATCTTCCTTAATTGACAGGAAGGATTGCGAATTTCTTATCTATTTCATTTTTTTATTACTTTTTCACGCAAAGACTGCCGATGACCACGCCCTTTTGCAAAGTTGCCAGAAGATAAAGACTTCAGGGATGATGGTAGAAGTTGGAATCGATCCCGCTCCACGCCAGGCGTGCGGGCTGATGTGGCCACTCGTGCGTAGGACAAACAACACGGGAACAAGTGATAGTCATCTTTGCAAATCTCTCACCCGGCGTCTGGCCAGGCAAGGTGGCGTGTTTTGCCAGATTACAGCGCTACAGTTCGATCGCAGCGCTATTTCCCTTTAGGAAGGATTCCGAGAGTAAAGAGAACTGAGATGACTTCTATGATCTTGGGAGTTGCTGCTTTGTCCAGGGACTTGGGTCGATGGCGCACCTAAGGGAAGCAAGATTAGATAACGTATCTGTGTGGGATTTTACAGAAAGCCTGCGATGCCTTTTGTTGATTCCAAGAACTTAAGAGTTTGTTTGGCGGACTCGATCCAAATAAAGAAAGTTGTTTCAAAGTTCTCCACAGTACCACAAGTTGCAATAGCGTTTTATAAACGAAATCTGTAATGAGAAAACACGAGCAATTTTACCACAAAACCCGATGTTTGATTCAACGATTTCGATCACCGACATTGAATCAAATGTTTCTATCACCTTGCATTTAAGTCAAACATTTGCAATTTGACAGAAACTACCGCCGAGATTGAGATATGGAAATACTCGGAAAACTCTTTCTCTTTCCGTTTTGGATTCATTAGAACCATGGCCAGCCAAATCCTTCTTCTTCACAGATATTCAATGAATCTTAAAACGAAATGGTTGAGGGTAGAACGAAAAACGTTGTACAACAGAATTTCAGTAGTGACATATAATACAACACCCCTCCTTCTATCATATTCACATCTCCCATCGCTTAATCGCCATTTAGATGCTTCTTTCAACCGCTTAAAAGGCTGTGCTTTTTAAGTCTTTTTTTTCATTCCTGGTGTGGTACGTGTTGCTAGCTGACCTGTCCGACGGACTAGAGGACCCTCGGTATGATCAAGTACTCCGAAACGAACCAAAGCCTCGCGCCGCGGTTCCGGTAGCGGCTATCGCGAACAGAGTGAGTCAATATTATGTTAGAGACTTAACGAGGAAGATCTGAAGAACGTGCGGCACTCTTATCGTCTTCGCCCGATCCACTCCGGGGATAGAATGTAAGGGAGTGGGAGGGAAGTGAAGGATAACTTTTCTCCAGACTGTCGACAAATATTTGGACGGACTCCTTTGGCCGATTTCGCCCTCTTACACAGATGGGTCGTGTTGAAGTGTGTGACAACATTACTGACTCGTTATCGTCATGTTGTCACCAACTTCATTTCTTATCTTCACTCTCTGAAAGTAGATCAGTGATTTTCTTCATCATCACCTATAAAGTACTCTAGCTAACTAAAAACTTTATCACACCATCGTTACTTCGATACAAGGTATATCTCGCGATTGGTACTACATGTAGTGGTGTTCTGCATGTTTTATTGCTTGAAGCAAGGAGGTACAATGATGGACGTTTTGCGAACTTTCAAAACGCTCGAGGCAATAGGCGCATAGCTAAATCAAGGAGTGTTTTTTCCCAATATTATGTGCCCTCGGTCACCTCCCTACAACGTAACCCTGTGACCTGGGGCCCCGAGAGACTGTGGGGTCAGGTGCGACCGTTAGATAACGGCCAATCACACCTCTCCAGACGACCCGGCTTACCCAGTTTACCCGAGATCCTCTGCCCTCTCCCACCTGCCACTCCGACCGTAATTACGTGGCCGACCGAGAACTGGCGCGCGGGGCAGATGCGCACTGCTGGAGACAAATGTCTAAATTAGATGATAAAGTAGGTTACACGTGAAAAAATGATACAACACAAACAAGTGTCCGCAAGATACAAGCCTCCACACATACAGAATTCAACGGTGTAAACAAAAGGACATGCATAATCACGCAGAAGTGCCGCAGTAACCAAGTTCCCAAGTACATATAATGATACACCTAACCGATGGTGAGATACAATATAGGCGACATATACATGGCCAACATATACATATACATGGCCAACAATATAGGCGAACTAAACAAAATTTATCTAAATCGAGAAAGCCTGTATATCAATTATACCCCCATCAGTCCCAAACACAATTTCCACAAAGGCACATCACTTGCGTTGCTTTTCGGCCATGTCAGTAAAGTATCCAATGTCATTTCGCATCAGATTATGAAAAATGAACTCACACCCAGACCCTAGCTCGAAACTCTTCCGTCACTTTTTTTGTCGAACTTTACCACTGACTTCGGTCGCAGAACAACTGGGGTGTGCACCGTAAACAGCTGTTTGGCATCTGACAGCCAGCTGTTGTGCCAATTAAGCTGCTAGACAAACTCCACATCTGCTTGGAGAAATTTCAGTCAAACCCACAAAGGCCAACGACTGTTCCACATTCCACGAAAATAGGGGGTAGTTTCTGAAATATTACATTGCCTATAACGAAAGTTACGGTAAAAACGAAACAACATGCATTGCCGCGCAGGTACTGCCTAAGCATGTGCCCAAGTACATAACAAGAGTTCGTAGACCTCAGACCAGCATGAAATGTATTGGGTGTCTGTTAAGACCTATTGTCTATTCATATTGCAATCCATACGTGGATTTGCAATATATTGTTACTCTTCTCCTTCTTCTTCTTCTCCTGCCAAATTTTCAAATGGATTCAACTTTTTCATTTTTGGGCCAAACGAGCTGAAATTTGGCATGGAGGTAGGGATAGCAAATACCCTCAGACAGTTATTTCACTTTTTTGATAGAAGCCTTAAAAACTATTATATTTAGGGGTTTTGGTAATGTTTAGACCAAATATATATATTTTGGGTCCCCGTGCCCTGGTATTACAACCTAATGACCTGAAATTTGGTACAGAGGTGCATTGGACACATGAGCTAATTACCCCATCAACACTTTCTTCATAGATCACTTCAAAAATTAGTAGT
This sequence comes from Branchiostoma floridae, assembly GCF_000003815.2. NCBI lineage: Eukaryota > Metazoa > Chordata > Leptocardii > Amphioxiformes > Branchiostomatidae > Branchiostoma > Branchiostoma floridae. Next base: position 142,538 of record NC_049987.1, on the reverse strand, counting down.
TTGGGGATTTTTGGCCATTTTTGACTAAAAATGTATATTTTTGGCTCCTGTGCCCCTGTGACTTGACTTACTTGACTTATGTCGGGTGTCGCTCATCCCCTGCCACCCGAACCACTGTAGCAGCCCCTGTATTACAACCTAATGGCCTGAAATTTCCTCTTTGTTTGTGGTGGTTGGAAAAATGAGCTTTTTACCGTGTGGGTTGTGCAAAAGTCTGAAATTCAATTTTCTGAATTTGTAAGTTTGGACATGGATGAACATATGCGACATGTGACCTGAAAAGCCCAACAACCCACAACCCCCACCTCATACCCTGTTTACTATGTCCCAAGGGATTTGTCCTCCGTGATATCTGCATTTTATATTATAAAGAGTGTTGTTGCTGTTCTTGGGCTCTAAAACTGCCACCAACTTTTCAATCGTCCACAAAATCACTCCACTGGAAGTCTTCGTCACCTGTGTGCAATTAGGGTGATAGTCTTATTTTCACACGTGAGTCGAACATCGCTAAAAGGGGAAAAATCATGAGCCTGCTCCTTTTAAATAACTCATATTAGAATCAGGAGACATAAATTGAATATTCAAACAGGGAGATACTATAGTATAGCCCCTGACCAAAGGTTCTGGCCATTCTGCCGAAAGCATATTGACGATGAATTTCACTTTATAATGGAATGTTCTAGATACGCTAGTTTACCTAATGAATGATCAATATTTCTCGAATCAAGTACAACAGATTTCAAGAGACTCGATGCTACAAACAGATTAGTATAGATCTTTAGATGTCAGAACGTCCATAATGCAAAGATAGACAAATATATCAATGACTGGTCTGCCGAAGAATAATGAAACTAATGATTGGCGTAGTGTAATACTATATAGTATATCAAAGAATTATGTTAGCCCTTATTGTTATAACTTATGACTAGGTTAAGCTTTATCCTATACCTCTATTTTTTACTTTGTATAATAGCTGAAATGGTAATATTTTGGACCTGGTCTTACTTATTAACTCAAACGTTGGAAAAAACACAGTAGTTCCGGGATTAAGGGGCACGTTAAGTTGGCACCCAAACAGAACAACAACAAAAAAGGAAAGTGAAAATTCGTACGACATCTGACGAGTCGGCTATCAAGAATGACCTTGACGACTATGCAACTAACTTTAACATGAGTACAAAAGACACGATCAGTGACACAGTAATGGGATGACTTCAAAGGAAAAATAAAGCACTCAATTAACAAGCACATTCCTAGCAAAATGACATCAAGCAGAGACCACTTACCCTGGTTCAACGGAAATTTAAGAAGACATGTCGGAAGAAACAACGTCTATACCATAAAGCTAAGAGAACAGGGCAAGAGGAAGACTAGAACAAGTACAAGAAAGTAAAAAAAGGAGTGCAGCGCAGAAAAGCATTTAAGATCAGCACACTCAAAATACGTGGCAAACATACTGGGAGAAGCTATAACTGACAAACCCAAAACATTCTGGTCATACATAAAAGGCCTGAGGAGAGACCTTGTTGGGGTAGCCACTCTAAATGTGAGAAAAAGCAGAAACACTCAGTTCACAGGTTAAAAGTGTGTTCACAGAAGAAGACACCACAGACATGCCATCTCTTGGGCACCCCTGGACCCCTCCTATGGAGCATGTAGAAATATCTACTTATGGTGAAGAAGACATTGTACAAGGCCGGCCAAAGCATCGCAGACCAAATACCTCCTTGATTTCTCAAAATGACAGCCAGTGAAATCGCGCCTGTTTTAACTAACATTTTCCAACAATCGCTTGACACAGGAAAAATCCCCCAAGACTGGAGAGATGCAAATATATGCGCCATTTTCAAAAAGGGAGATAGAACGGTCGCCAGTAACTACAGACCTGTTTCACTTACCTGTATTTCCTGTAAACTACTCGAACACATTATCCATAGCCATATCATGAAACACTTAGATGGCACAATATACTAACGGACTACCAGCGATCCACAGAAAAACAGCTTAATTTAACAGTTCACGACATAGCTGGTACAATAAAAAGAAAGGTGGGTCTAGCAATACTTGATTTCACCAAAGTCTTCGACAAAGTCCCACATAGCAGACTCATATCAAAACTGGAGTACTATGGAATTCAAGGTACTACACTCAACTGATTGAAGGCTTTCCTGACGAACGGAGAGCAAGCGGAAGTGGTAGAAGGGAAGCCTCGGCTCCAGTTCGAGCAGCGTCGGGAGGTTCCACAAGGAACTGTCCTGGGACCATTGCTCTTCCTCTTGTACATAAACGACTTGCCAGACCAGCTCGATACAAGTGTGGGGCTATTTGCCGAAGATTGTCTGTTATATAGAGGTATCTGCAAATATTGATTCACAACTTCTTCAGAAAGATCTGCCTGAGCACCCTGGAATAATGAGAAACTTACTCAGTTCAATCCTAATAAGTGCTATATCATGCACATAACGAACAAACAAACACCAAATGTGACCCCTTACCAGTTTTGTGGTCAGACATTAGTAACTACAATATCCCACCCATACCTATCTGTATCTGTATCTATATAGCCGGTATGACCGCCCTTCGGCGTAACACACCAGATTCGCAGGCACGCGGCGCGACAGCAGCTGGTTACATTACACTGAACGACCCGTCACGCCTAACTTTTGCACATCTATTTGGTAACACTAGCATCCCTGTTGTAGTTGTTTGTACAGAATCTGGCAGCTTGGTTCTGTACCCTTTCAAGTTTATCTTTGTCTTTCTTTGTATGTATACGGATCCCATACTGTTGCAGCATATTCAAGGTTAGGTCTTACCAGTGATGTGTACACAAGTGATTTTACCCTGGCTGGACATGCCCACAAGTTGCGTTTGATCACTTCCAATGTCTGCTTAGCCTTGGTTGTTATGCACCCCCACTTCAGCCCAGTTGTTAACCTAACACCTAGCTATAGGTATGGGTGGCTTTTTGTGGTTGCTAATGTCTGACCACAAAATTGGTAAGGGGACACATTTGGTGTGCGTTTGTTCGTTATGTGCATGATGTAGCACTTATCAGGATTGAACTGCATAAGCCATTTCCTTTGCCATTCTACCAGGGTGTTCAGGTCTTTCTGAAGAAGGTGTTACATTAACAACTGGGCTGAAGTGGGGTGTCCATTTCAACAAAATAACAACCAAGGCTAGACAGACATCGGAAGTGATCCAACGCAACTTGTGGGCATGCCCAGCCAGGGTAAAATCACTTGCATGCACGTCACTGGTAAGACCTAACATTGAATATGCTTCAACAGTATGGGATTCACATACAAAGAAAGACAAACTGAAAAGGGTACAGAACAAAGCTGCCAGATTCTGTACAAACAACTGCAACAGGGATGTTAGTGTTACCAAAATGAAAACAGAACTGCAGTGGATGTCACTTGAAGACAGAAGGAAAATGTCCAGACTTTGCATGATGTACAAAATGACCAATAAACTGGTGGACTAAGGCACGATCTAGAGTTTTTCCCCGATATCTGCGAGCCGACAAACTCTCGCGATCGCGACAGCTAATACCAGTCCAAAAAAGAACAAGAAACAGCCATGACTTCAAGTACCAGAGTTACCAACCTAGGATCGATGTATTTTTAAAAAATCGTACTTTCCCAGAACTATCGTAGAGTGGAATTTGTTATCACCAAGCACATTAAGGGCATCTTCTCTGGACAGTTTGAAAGAGCGCTGCAGAGAGATGTGCAAACGTCAGGTATGTCGGGTCCTTCGGTGCAATATAACCAGCTGCTGCCCCGCTGCGTGCCAGCGAGGCTGGTGTGTTACCAGAGGCGGCGGCACCATTTCTTAGTTGTGGGAGCGAAAATTTTGCATCTCACCAAATTGAGCGTCGAAGGCGCGAGGCGTCGCGCCAGAGGCGTGACCCTTCTAGGGTGGTCCGTGGGCATGCACCCCCGGGAAAATTTTCAAATCTAAACCCTCTGAAACGCTATTACCTGCATTTTGAGGAGCAAATTGTGCTGCCAGACTAAGCTTTAACACTTCAATGGCATTTCTATCAAAAATTCACATGGTTTAAGCTTTAGTTATTGAGGGTGACGCCTCCAACATATTTTCACCATTTCGAGCCACGAGCCGTTGCGAGGTAGGTTCTGGGAAATTTTGACATATAGACCCCCTGAAACGCCATTTCCTGCATTTTGAGGGACAAAATTTGCTGACAGACTAAGCTGAGTTCAATGACAGAGTTCTACTAGAGAAAACGATTTTGCACTACATATTTTGCACTACGTCGTCGTGAGCCCCTAAGACAGACGCAAGCTGTCGCAAGGGAGGTCTGGGGAAGTTTTGAAATCAGGCCACTTTTAACGACATTCCCTGCATTTGAGGGGCACATTTTGCTAAGTTTGATTATGAAATTTCTATCAGTAAAAAGGGTTGTGGGGAACAACGCTCCGGCAACATTTTCCCACCATGTCCAGTGCCGAAGGCAAGGGAGGTCCTTTGAAATCTAGACCCTCTGAAACGTCATTTCCTGCAGGGCAAATTTTGCAGGTAAACTAGGAAGGTTCGATGAAATTTCCATTAGTGAAAATATACACAAGGGTTTCAGCTTGGTTTGTGGTGTTTCAGATTATTTCATCGTTGGGGCGACGCCCCCACGACCTATTGCCCCCGCTGTGCCGCCGCCAGTGGTTACGCCAAAGGGCGGTTCTACCGGCTATGTAGATATAGATAGAGATGAATGTCTGTCGCCACAATCCAGTAAAGTAACCCCAAACGTATGAGTGGCTCATTGAGCCTTGTTTTGTGGTGAACCGCATGTATGTATAGTATTTAAAAAATCATGTTAAGGATGGTATTCAGAACTAATAACTCATTTCAGTCAGTTTTACAGCAAGGCTGCAATGTTGTTTTCGTATATCTATGTATGTCTGTATATGTACGAATAGGCCATTCTATTCCATATCCATCATCGAGAACTGACGCACCTAATTATACGGTTTAATTGCCTAAATATAACCGGTGCAATGGCCGAGTGGGTAGAGTGTTCCCTTGCATTCAGTAGGTCGTGAGTTCGATCCCGGCCGAGTCATGCCGAAGACTTTAAAGAATGGTACATGCTGCTTTCTCTGCTTAGCACTCAGCATTTGGGAAAGAGTATGGGAGTTAAACACACATCACTACCAGCGGGTCAGCCCCCTGCTGTAGTTGCACAAATGTATGGCCCAAGGGCTACAGAAATGGAGATGGGCGCTACCCCTACGCATCTGCTTAGATGTACGGGCAACTTTAACTTTTAACTTTATTGCCTAAATAAGATGATGATCAATCTCAACCCAAATAACACATGTACCAATAATAAAAGGACTATCCCAGCGCAGGAGGCTATAGAACTTTCTGCAACTTTTCGAGTACTTTCCAGACCCACAAACTTATTTAAACTGACAGGTTCTGTGTATCTGTATGTCATTGTTTTTATCCTCAAAACTAGATATGTTTTTATATCTATATTTCAACCATACCACAGGTATGACTTGAAATATATATGCTTTCCCTTGTGTTTCTTCTCCAGTCAAATCAATTTATTTCCGTCATTTTGGGCTCAATTAACGTGTATAATATTTGGCATAAACCATTTGGAAATGATTTATATTGGGGAAGGGAGGGGGATTTGTAGGTTCGCTGCTTCCCGCGTTGACACAGAGGTCAGTGATTCCGGGGCTCCGCCACCTGGCATTGGGGGGGACAAAACCTGATATAATCAACATGAAATAATGGGTCATATTTTACTACGGGTTGGAAGAATCCATTCTTGCACGGGATACATTTTGAATTTTTAGAGTGAGTATGAAAAAGTCATTTTTAGGGGAAGTGTTTTTCAACTGGTCCATTTTAACTGGAGGTGCCTCCCGAAGAGTCCATTCTCGCATTGGGGGAGGGGGGTGACTTTTCTTAAATTTACTTTTGGAACAGTTCACTTTTGCATAGGGTGGATGATGGTTCAAATATGGTGTATTTCCTTGCAAATTTATCCTGTCTTTTCTCATTTGTGCGTAGACGTCGAAGAGAGCATGGGCGTAATATTTGTTCAACTGCGATTATGTAGCAAACCGTTCGGCCAAAAGACTTAAGCCGTTAGGCGTCTTCAGTTTAGCAGTCCTTGAACCCCACTGTTGCACTACTTCTTTTCTTGTCAAGATTCGTCCTCGTATCTCTGAGTTCGATATCCCTGAGTGGCACATCTCCAGCCTGTTACAGTATGGTACATCCGCTAGCCTGTTACTCACTGTGTGGCACATCTCTAGCCTGTTACTCACAGGGGCGGTGTGGGAACCAATGTAACAACAGGGGAGTAGAAATAGAAAGGAACAACATGCCGACACCCAGGTTCGAACCCGGGCCGACAGATCACAAATCCAACGTGCAAACCGTTCGGCCAAAAGGCTTAAGCCGTTAGTCGTCTTCATTTTAGCAGTCCTTGAACCCCACTTTTACATGTGTCCGCGTTTGGGTGTTTGTGGTGTGCATGTGTATGTATGTGCATATATATGTGTGTTTGTGGGTATGCGTATGAAAGTCGTGTGCGTGTGTATGTGCATTCATCATCATCATCTGTCGTCCCGGGTAAGACGACGCACAACGTCTGTCCATAGCACTCGATCTTTTATGTGCGCGCGCGCGTGTGTGTGTGTGTGTGCGTGTGTGTGTGTGTGCGTGTGCGTGTGCGCGCTTGTGTGCGTGTGCCCGTGTGTGTGCGTGTGTGCGCGCGCGCGCGCGCGTGTGTGTGTGTTTTAGTACCAAGAATTTCAGGCCAGTACAGACTATAGACAAAAGTCAGACCTATTACCCCCCACAGACGCCATCATTAACTTTTCTACACGGCTCGGAAGGGAAAGTTCTGTCCTGCTTTTGCTTTTGTTCTGACAACAGGTGACACATCAAAAAGTTGCTTCCTCTCGCGGCCTGACATCGCTGAAAGGCAAAGTCGGAGCCGCTGGACCTGCCTAGCCCTGTTTAGTGGGTGACTGATACCCCGCCCAGATCGGAACGGAGCCGTAAACTACGGGCATTTGTCATTCCGAGACAAACCTCATCAATATGGAGACCCCGGCTTCGGTCTATTCCCTCCCAGGCTTTAACAAATCGGGGTTTTCGTTGGCAGTGAGCGCGAGAAAACTTCCCCGACGGCGGCAAACCCATCTTCCTCGCTGACTGGGCAGCCAACTTCATCATGTTCGCGCGGGTAGCGAAAGGAGTAAGATTTTTTTTAAAGGCGCAAGAATGTTAACTGAATCAGTGCCTTACGCGAAAATCGAACTGGCGGAAAGAGATTATAGAATGAGATACTCCGAGTAAACTGTATTACTTCTGGCGGGTGTAAGAAAGCACCTCTATTGTACTGGGTCAGATATCAATATACATAGGGAGCTTTTAACAGTCTCTCAGGTGTCCTGTCCTTGTCCAGGCAAGATCTAGTGGACATATTTACGTAACAGTTACATGTACCTATCACGCCAATTTGCTACTTACAAATGCCTACGTAAAAGCGTACTGGTGTAACATAATCTGGTTAACAAAAGCTTTAGTTGATGAGTTCTTCAATACTAAATCGTGGCAATGTATAGCTGATGGGCATTTCTGGCTGTTCAGTCTTTCACGTTTAATTTATGTCACTAGCGTCTACCTTCTGCTTCTTTGGAAACAGCAACAGAACATATCTGACCAAATTTATGTCATTTAAACCCGGACGATGATATTACACAAATGGCTGATTCCTTATAGCAAGTCTGTGGGATAGTTGGATAATGGTACAGGGAAGAAATTAGTACGCTTTCAATACTAACTCAAATCAAGCAATGAAAGATGCAAGATTGTTGCAAAACAATATTGACTAATTACCAAGAGACATAGAATATGACTAGAGACGACTTAACAAATGTCTGCAAGACTCCAACTTTGTGAGTTGCCTTTATGAATAAACTAATCTTCATTCCAGAGCCAATTGAAGTAGATTGGAGCAAGCAAGAGTGGTTGTACAAAATCGAAAGACGTCAGCCTATCTTGATGCATGCGAGCTCAGTTCTCCCCTAAATCGAACCATCGAACGTTTCCTCAGGGCGAGAACTCACTTAGCTAGGACAGAGCACTGTCTCGAGAGATTTGTATCTAACAATCTTCCGAGATTTCTATCAAAACTGCTTTGGTGAAGTTTGGTACTTTGCCTTGGTAAAACTTCCTTGGTTCCTCAGGTCGTCTGTGTCACTGCAAGTTGTCTTTCCCAACACCCACGCCTCGTCCCGTCAGAGCAGTCATCTCAGGCCAATGGTATCAGAGCCCCATGCAGATGCATAATGCAACGACCATGTTCCATTACATATGGGGGTCCTAGCCCATCTGGTTACCTCCAAAATGGAGGTATAGTTTTTGGTGTGTGTGTGTGTGTGTGTGTGTGTGTGTGTGTGTGTGTGTGTGTGTGTGTGTGTGTTTGCGTCTGTTTGTGTGTCCGGATACTTGAGGTCAGCTTAACTCAATAACCTCTCAATTCGTCAAAATGATATTTGGTATGTGGGTAGCGGTTGGTAAGACGAAGGTCAGGATTGATTTTTGGGCCCCTGGTAAGTGACCTCGGTACTGCAGCAGAACTTAAATTTCTTTTAATCTTTTGACCTGGACATGCAGATGGACATTTTTGGTGGCAGATAGCTTGTGATGTAAGGAAGAAATGACGTATGCTTGGGCCCCCTGTCGGCTTGCTCTGGAACTACAGGGGTAATTTTGTCAAAATCTTCCAAGGAGCATAACGGGACATAGGAACGATGGATTACCATGATATTTAGCATGCTGGTATCTTTGGCAAAGATGTACATAATGAAGTTTAAATTATGCAATTTTGGACTTAATTTGTATATTTAATGAGGAAAATCTATAATTACAGTGCTTTCCGTGTAACTTATGTAGTTTGTGGCAGGTGGAAGATTAGCAGATACCAATTATGCAAATAAGTCCCTAGTTTGCATAATGAATATATCATCATATATGAATATAAAAGTGTCCTAATTCATCTAAATACATGTAGTTAATGATTGGATTGTCAACGTTGTGACCTGTGTAAGTTAGTTAAAGGTGTACATAACCAAGTATACATTATGCAAATGTGAAGGTCATTTGCATAATCAGAATATTTTATGGAGGTATGAGGTCTCCGAACTCTTGTCTACGTTAGCGCGAATAAAGACTTCGGACCCTCGTGGACAGTCAGTTCTGGAGTGTAAGCCAACGCGTCTGGACCTTGCTACACTTGGTGGCAGCCAATGTTAGGTATGGGAGAGGGGTAATGGTAATGGGTGATGTCCATACTGTGCTATGGTTCTGGCAAGACTGACCAGGGACCTGGCATTTATTGAGCTTAATCAACACCAGATGCAAATTGCTACACATAACAATTTCACTTTCCATAAATCGGGTAAAAAGATAGAAAAGAATACGCAAGAAGCAATGTAAGACGAGCTATCCGACTGGCCAATTTAATTAAGGATGACTAAAACAGAACAAAAGTAGTACCTATCATGTCTTCAGACGATAATAGGCTGTTCTGCTTCATTTGTCTTCGCAGAAGTCTCCTGTCGATAATTGTCTATATCTGACGCGTGTGTACATGTCTGTCTTCTCGTAGCTTGCGACGGTAAAAACTGTCCAATACTTACTTTAAAATTGTTACATGACGTACAGTGTCACAACATAGCTGAACCACAGTCAGGCAAACTACCTTTGTGGCCTCTTCATCGGACGTCCACACAAGTCTCCAGGGCCCAAGGGGCAGACGTCGATGTGGGCCCTTCAGAAGTTGTGAAGATGCAGGCGTCACGGTGCCAGCCTGCCCGGAGAGTTTTAAATATACAGACGGGACTCGTCCAAAAAAAAGCATTTTAGGAGGCGTCACTGCGTCTGCAGTTAAACGGTCATGAGCTCTGGGTCTCAGAAAGGAACAAAGAGTGACAGAAGTAGAAAAAAGCGAAGTGACAGATGGCAGGAGATATTCAAGGACATGTTCATCGTAACAAACTTTGTCATCTCATCTACATGCAATAATTCCGGGGAAATGTTTCTTGAGCTTTGAAACTAAAATGAAATCTCTGTACCCATTTTTTGCACTGCCGACACCATAGGTACAGTGCATCTAGGTGTACTTTTATATCGATAAAGTATTATTCAACAATTTGTGACAAGTGAAGAGACTCGACGCCCCACTCTGTGACAAAATAAACTGTCCTTTATATATTGGTGCTAGGAAAATTCGCCGTGGAAGTGATATGATCAATAAAAACATATGTGCGTAGTAATGTTCAAGATCCATAGAGACTATTCATTTTGACTTTGTGTTTTGTACGTAATACAGAATGATGTCAAGTTTGGATAGGACTATATTTTGTGTGCAAACCCTTTTCCCCCCATCTAATTCAACAACAGTTATGTACCGTACTTTAAAGTTTATGACCGCCAAAGTACGCAAAGGATTCATTGTTTCCATCCCTTCTAATTGTTTGACAGACATTATAAAAGATGTGACTATAAAATGAATCATGTTGTACCATTCCAGGTAGACAAAATGCATCAAGCCATTTCAAGAGTCCGACAGAGAAAGGTGAAAGTTTTTCTAAAGCCCCACCCCCCATTTCGACAGGGAGACGCATTATGTCCCAGGGTTTATAACTTAGATAGATTGATAGAAACGGCGCTGTTTCCAGCCGTTTTGCAGAGGCGGTTGTTGTGTTCATGAACCCAGACATCTCACAGGAGTGTCAGCTTGACTTATGTCACTTTGGCCGCTATCTTTTGGAGTTAGCGAATGGCGCTGTCTGGTCCCCACTAACAATGCTGATGTATCATTCTGGTACCTAAATATCATCAAATGCAAGAGTGTCGGTGGACGATCGTCTGCCCATAAATTTTGCAGTCTGTGCCGCTTTGTGGTGAAAGTTCATATTAGCATGGACGGCACGATAGCGCTGTTCACTCTTCCTAACATTGTTAACGTACACGGGTCGTAGAACGTACTTCGGGTAGCGATTGTGTAAGCAAACAATAAAAAGTACAATGTAGCTCTCTCTATTTACATGTAATCCATAAAGAGGCTACATATGATGCCATGTATCGAGTTCATCAAGAAAGACAGCGACGGACGTTGGTTAAGGCTTTGAAATTGTGAAGCAATGTTGGATTCTGTAGTTTCCGTTGGTACTTTCCAGTGTTAATTAGAGTGTTCAAGTTTCGCACACTGATCAAAGCTGTGGTATCCACACAACGAACCCCTTTGGCTGAACACTAAAAAGTATTGACGGTTTCAGGTTCGTAGGATGAACTTTGGTCTGCAGCGTATCTTCACTTCAGAAATCTTTCATATGGCAATTATACGATCATTTGAGTGGAACGATCCATAGTTCAAATGCGCTGACACTATTCCGTCTACAGGAAGCCAGGAAAGTCCCCCAAAGATCATGAATAATGTAAGATGCCCTTCATCGTGCCCTCTGGTACTACCGTTCTCACACGTTTTTAAGGGACGAAAATGCATATTATCAAACTAGGTGATAACTAGGAAGTCTGAATGAGTCAAAATCTCTGTCGGTCAGACCATTTCTGCATTCACTTGTTAGTCCTGATAGTGACGCGTTTTCTTTGGTCCCCTTTCGGCCACACAACGAATAGTATGGGCACAACAATAGTGTATGTTGCTGCCGGGCAGACATGCAGCAGAGATTGCAGCAAGGAATCATGGGAGAAAGTCCTCCAATCACTGTGTTGCTTCGGCATCACCTCAAAAAGTTTGACTTTTAGAAAGTGTTTTAAGTAAAAGTTATTAAGTGTTACTAGAAAGTGTGCTTTGAGCGTAATGTCGGTGGTCAGGTGCGCTTCTAATAGCCTGTTGGAAAATTTAACGTTGTCGCAAAATGGACTTTTCTAGTTCTGTCGGCAACATAAAGGGGAGGGCTGAGCCAACAGCGCTTCTTTACGAGATGCTTAGTCAACGTTCCGTCCCACCATTTCCTCTGGATGCTTGGCGCCGTAATCCCGGCTCTCACTAAAACGTACACCTGGGCTCGACGCGACAAAATTAACCGGTGTGGAATGAACCCTCGCCCGCGTGGGGCGGCGTCCCACCGCGCCGGCCATCGCGCCAATTCCCGCTGTTTCCTATCGGCGACTTTTGATTAAAGGTATCTAACAATTGCTCGGCAAAGTTGTACGTGAGGAGCATGTAGAAAATTCTCAGCGGACCCGGTGCGTGTGCCGGGTTCACTCGCGGCAGCTTTTGTGTGGAAGTCTCCGTGGACACTTCTCTCTCCTCTGCCAGCAGAACGAAAGCGCACAGGTCTCTCTCGCCACTAATAATACAGAATGGCTGTGCCGAGGGGTTAACGCAGGGTGCCTTGGGGGAAAAGAGTGAGCAATTACTCTCCTTCTGTAAAATGGAGGTGTGAGGGCGCTTTATGACTACCGCGATACCGGAGGCGACCGTTAAATTTATGAAGAACTTCAAGGCGCCGTTTCCCCGTGGCCCGCCAGTGATCCGGCAAATAAGGTTGCGCGGGCTCGCAGCGTAACGCACAGAACCACCGCTCACAGAGGGCAGAGCGAACGGCGCGTGGATCTCAGGGGTAACTTCTTTAATTAGCGCTCCGGATGACACGGACTAGTATCTCCCTGCCCGAATCTTCCATCAACAAACATGTCAAAAACAGGGACACAAACTTTCAGCCAAGCGAAAAGCTGCCACACCTGACGACCGTCTCTTTTTTGGGCCAGCTTTCCATAGACAACACCGATTTATGCCTCCATAATGTCCTACCAGAGAGTTTCACGGCGAGCTTTTCCGTCTTTCAGAGTAACTTTCTGCAGATAATTTTTGTGTGCATCTGATGGTGTTTTGATGCCATGATTGGCAAGTCTATGCACACGGCTCGTCCCCGGCGGTACCTGCCTTAATTGGGAGCCTCTCTCTGCTTATTAGGCGCATTATAAACGTAGGTGTCGACAATCCCTGAATCCAGAGATCCCTTCTAGATTACTTTGACAATACAGAAAACTCTCTCAGAAAATCTTTTATGGGCGATTGGCAACTCAGCTTCTTACATTTAATGTTGTAACATATCTTTTATGGAACATATGTTACCCTTCGTTCTAATGTTAATTTGCTATATTAGATTACAATATGTAGCTTGCAAAAATGAATCTCCTATTAGTCTTTGATGTTCTGAAAGATTCAAAAGTTGGAATGGCCTTCTGTTAACATTCCACAGAACGTCTCATAAGCACCCTTATCTAGAGTGAAAACATTATGCAATATTGCTCCATGTTTGACTTTTTCGGGCCATCCCATACATTTTTGTAAAATCCCATGTTGTCAGTGAAGACCGCATGACCGGACAACGTAAATACAGGAGTCAGGTGGAAACAAAAATGTGCGAGGAATCCACAACACATGCTTTTTGGACCATTTTCATACATTTCGGATCCTAAATACACTTCCCGTTTCCCCACAAGCTGCGAGTAAAACAGTATTCCATGTAACTCGTAAATCCAGAAGTCCGTAGAGAGAAGGGATGTGTGGATCCCTGTGTGGTTAACTGCACTTAGCTAAACCAACTAGAAAGTAGTCTCCACTTAAACGGGGTACAGTCTGAGCTGCCTTGTACGTAGAGCGTGCTCTAATTCCTCTAGGGGCTAAGAAAAAAGCTTCGGCTGTCAGAAGCAATTTCTGGCAATAAAAGAGGTGGAAAAAAGCTTGCGGCATCTACACATTTGCACTTAAACTCCTCGACATTGCCACCATGGTCCTTGTCCAGTTATATACATTATTTGATGGTTGGCAACACCTGAGACGTGCAGCTTTACTGCTTTGATAAATAGATATAACTTACATGCATAATATTTACACAAATTTAAACTTTTTCATACTCGTAAATGACGAATCAATATGTTTTAACAGACAAAAAGACTTTGAATATGTTTAAACCTACTCATTAAAAAAATAAAGTGGAAAAATTAAGTAATACTTCAGGGACTATATTAGTCAAACCACCTTCAATCTGTTTTGAAAACTGTATTCATTGGACAACTGGCGGGTGAAGTCGAAGTGGTCAGCGACCGTTCCTTCTCACGAAGTCGGGACCGACCACAGTATTACCGAAGTGTCGTGTATGTTATATTGCGGGATGTCCCCACCTGTGCCATGTGATGTATGGAAATACGTCGCTGGGTTGACTCCGAGCACTCTATCAATAACGCCATGATTTTTCTGTTGGATCATACTGCCATGAAACAGGCCCCGAGGTGTAAGAATAAATATGAGTCACTGTGTCCCTCAGGTTCTTCTTTCCCGCAATTAATAACTTCCCAGCCCGGAGCAAAAGAAAACAGACGCGTGCTCATCAAAAATTGAACCTGGAGAAGACTTCTTACATGACCAGAATATGGAAATTTGGGGAACTGACGAATCGGTGTGGAAGACTAGTTGTGTTGTGAGACTTTGTGGAGGTTGATCTGTCCGTATGATAATGTCAGGACCGCCAGGGGAACACTGAGAAGCGCGACAGTTCTTCAGAAGTCATTTCACTCAGCTGGAAGCGCGGCGAGTATGGCGGCCCTGGGGCACTCTGTCGTGCTGGCAGACACTTTGTTTAATTAACCCCTCGCCACCTCTGCTAACATTCCCCTATTACAGGCCTGCCGACGGGCCCACAAGGAAATTTATTCACAGCGACTTAACAGCAGAGACTGCCCCCTTTGCCAACATTTCCCCATAATCATTACAGAATTATTACAGCTAGAGGTCCCTTCTGTCAAACAACAGGTACCTGGGGCCCTCCCACCGATAATGATGAAGAGAAAGCCTTTGATTCGGGTGAAGTCAGAAATCGACAAACCCTACGTGATTAATCAAGCTCGCTCCCTGTGAGACTTGTCAGTCAACGGCAGGAACAAGCGCAAAATTTGACTCCTCAGAGTTGGGAACAAAACAAGACAATACAGCTGAGATTTGTGTACTCCCCCCGACTAACAATGTCACTATAATTGAGACGAAGAGGCAAAAAATTGGAAAGCCCAGAAGACTGTCTCAGCAACAACATAGTTTATTAACTTTCTATACTAAGGCAGCTTCAGGCGGATACGCGGAATTTGAGGAATGACGGAATAAACTTCAGCTAGCAGCCCTTTCATCAACAACCAAACAGCACATTCAACACGAAAATGCTTCAAATACAGGAACTTGCTTGTAAGTGTTTGACATAGCATGCCCAAAGATGACCAACATGTGTTAAATATACAAAAAATGATAGAAAGACTACTTAAAAGCTTAAGGAAGTCAAACGAGTCACATGATTGCCACGAACTTACGTAGGTGCTATTGATATATTTTAATTTGATATGCGAAATGTACTGCGTCTATTGTATTTCTTTATTGAGCTAAGGAGTCATTTCATAACATCATAACATTACTGACTGACCCCTTGCAACAGTTTTAAACAGAAACTTCTGGTCTGGATATGTTTCAATATATGTTTTTTCTACTATCTATACTTAGTCTATCAATTACTAGCCAATATCCGGAATCATGCTATTACTTGATGCTGTATACAATTTTCACCATATATCTAAATCACAGGCTTATCATTGTCAACGTTTGACATTCAGAAATTCTCTATTCTGTGACAAAGAAGAGTTAAAACATTCAGTGTGACTTATTATCAAGGAAGCACATTTTCAAGGACCACTGTGGCCTTCTTCAGGATCAATACTGATGACCAATCACTTCAGAACGCAAACTCACGAGAGTTACAGACACGTGATATTGCGCATATGTGACGTCAGCAAATGGTCAAACGTGCATGGGGATTTATAATGCCCACCGTCTCTGTTCTGAGATGGTTGGAGAACCCTGAGAGTCATGCTGTCCAGTATGACTGTCCAGTAAAAACTGTGGCCCGGTGATTCGTTGTGAATGTGACAGGTAAGAGGTATAAAAGAGGCCATAAACATCAGGGCACTCCAACTATCACTGAACTGAAACGGTAGGTATTATAAACTCCCTGGCACCTTTGACCAATTGCTGACACCACATATCCGCAAGCCACGTGTTTTTAAGATCGCATGTCTGTAACTCTCGCAAGTTTACGTTCTAAAGAGATTGACCATTACTGATCCTGAAAATTTTATCCATGTATACTTTTGTGTTGGAAAAAAGTTTAGCATTGTACTACAGTGTTTCTAATTATCTAACTACCTGTAGTCTCATTCCATAGCACAGTACAAAGTATTGAAGGCATTTGAAGTTACTGTCTCAGGGGTACACATTGATAATACGGATAATAAACATTTGACTTTTCCCTTATTAGAGAGCCAGTAATTGTTCACCAATAAGTTCCACATATTGTAACACTACAGGGTTGAGGTGTGATATCAAATGTTTAGACTCCCCCTCCATTAATATTGTGATGGTAAAGTTTGATAAACAAATAAGCATCATCCTTGGACCACACCAAAGTCAAAGTCATTTCTTGATACACAGGAACATACATGTACAAGTTACAGAACAGGCAGACAAAAAACTATGGGGCATCCTGTATGCTAGCACAGGAGCCAAAGTCAACATTCCTGACAGCTTACCCTTTGAAAAGCTTAAGGTGCCTTTTGCATAGCTAAATGACTTGGGAAACTGTAATAGTTATATATAAATGTATATGAAGAGTTTTGTTGCACAAATAGGAGGATTTGGGGATTGATCATTACACTGAACAGTACATGACCTTTCAGTGTGTTTGTTGGTTTTCAAATTAAAAAGATAAAACTGAAGCAGCCCATAAAGATCCAAGAACTTAAAAAGTTGTGACTTAAAGTACTACAGTAAGATAATTCACCACAACTCTTTTGCAAAATGTGTTGAATGATTGCATTTTTAATGATTTGTGTGCTGAAAGCTTTCTGCTTTTCAATGACCAATGCATTTTGACAATAACATGGGTTCTTTGGTCAATGACAATGAACATCCTAGATTTTTTTTCAACAGCAGCATGCATCCCAAAATGTACATATATATTTTATATATATATATATATTACACAACCAACTGCTTGTTTCATAACTCATGATTAAACTCTTACTTTTCACTGTAATATTGCTTTCCGTTGCACTATTCACCAACTACGTGTATATAAATGTATATGTAGCAACACTGCAAACCAGTTATAAAAATGTAGTCATCTTGATTACATACACCTATTGTAGCTTTGGAATATATATAGATATAATTATAAAATCAAAAATGAATCATTACTTGATATGTATTACTTAGCACGTTAAACCAGACAACAAATGATAAACCATAAAGTGAGTGAGTGAGTGAGGTCTGCCCAGGATATATAAATCATGCTGATTTTCCTTGTATTTCACAATACTCAGCTTGTCAGTGATTATACAAACGTATAAAAATGGTTCTTCCTGTATTCTTGGCAAGAAATATAGTTAGCACAAAAGAATGTGAATATCTTACAAATCTCACCACATACAGTTAATTTTCACAAGTACATAGATATGCATATGAAATCCTTCTGATATGTAATGCCACTTTAATCTATCTTCACTATCTTCATAATCTATCTTCACATCTTCACAAACAACCATATTCTGGCTAATTTCACCACGATTCACTTCTTAACTTTACCATTGAAACTTCTTCTGATATCATACACAAACTGCAGCATAGCTGAAAAGCTCAAGAAAAGTCTCTATCAAAGAAATATGTAACAGTCAGTAACCTTTCTGAATAGATCTGTCAACTTGATATAAGTATACATGTCTTCAAATAGAGCATGTGTTTTGCGTATTCACATGGCAAAAAGCTGTCACAGTTTTACAATGAACTAATTGGCCATTGTTTATCTAGGCTTCTGAACTTACTGTTTGGGCCTGCAATTCCTAATCAGGTATTGCACAACTCAGCTGCTATTATGAGAGTCAAAGTTACATCTATGAAGAAGGAAACAACAGCAGAGTGTAACTTTACAATCTCTACCTTCCAGAATGGCACAACTCTTGTATTGAGCTATCCAGACAAGAAAACTACTGTCACAGGTTAAGCACATGTACAAATGTAGATAATATTTGAAGATGATGTCTTATAACACTATATTTTAGGAAAGTTGCCCCGATAGGCAGAGGTTACTGACTGATACATGTACTGTGGTACAAAACCACTTTCTACTTCTCCTTTTTGTCCATTTGCTTCATGTTCTGGATAAGATCCTCTAACTCATTGATCTGATGTTTCAGCCACTCCGGGTCTCGTCGCTCCATGTTGCTGATGAATTCCCGAGCCTGCTCCACGGTTACAGGGATCTTGTCGTCCTTGTTGCCCTTCTCCCGTTGTAACTTGTCGACAGCGTGGTAGAAGGTGTTCAGTAGCTCATTCATACTCACACCTTCTGCCTCCTTTTGGCTTTCCAGCTCATCTGCAGGGATGATGTCATTTGGCATGACCTCATCTGTGAAATCCTTAGTGAAGTCACTGACGAGTGCCTTGAGAGCACAATCTTCCTTGTCTTCTGCGTTCACGCAGCGGGCGACTTGCTCCATTTCTGCAGCCCGTGCGTTGAACTTGTCCTCATCCCGTGTTCCCCACAGAACCAGTGACCAGGCGCTCACCTGCAAAAAACACAAACAAAAAAGCCATTCCAAGTCAAGTCTTGAATCAATGTTAAGGACCGTTTACCCGAAGGTTATTAATGACTCCGCCTTGTCCATAGCTTTTGATGCTTGAAACAATCTATTTCAGAAACTGTATTCTTTTACCAGGGTAAGATCCCATCAGTGACTAGAACTGCTTTTCAGAGAGGCCCTTGATATACACACAACACACACACCATATACAATATTTACATAGCACAAAATACTGTAAATCACAAAATTGTGTCCTTTTGATTACATGGATGACATCTGTGCAAATGAATTTTGAGCATTCTGGCCAGCCGTTAAGGGTTGGAGGTCGCACAATTCTCTTGCACAGTGTTTGTGTGGATTAAGCAGTTTTTATATCTAGTAAAAGTGCATTCAAGATTTCTGCACCTCTATATGCAAATGTTCGTTTCCCAGATTCTAGTTTAAACTTCAGCTTTTGCAAAGACTTTTAAACTGTATTGGGATGTATAATAGTAGTGTCCTAATAAAGAACTTAAACATGGCACGCTTTGTCACATGCTCAAACTCATGGCACTCCATTGCTATAGTTGTCAGAGAGTGGTCAAGTTTTGATGAATGAATTTTTAACACATTCATCTTGTCCAAGTTGGCTGGCCATGGTGGTCTCGTATCAGACTCCCCAATTGAATACCATAATGATTACATTCTAGGAGGAGATATCCCTTAAGGTTACTGTGTACCAATAGGTAAATACAGCAAAGAACATGTACATCTTAGAACCAGAAATGCAAATGATTGTGTAAGACACAACATGTTGATCTATTCATATACTTGACCATACTAAATTATCAATTTGTATCCACATGTTTGTTCATACATATCTACGTATAACCAGAGTAAACATTACGAACATTGTTGTACTTTTGATGTGTCAATAAAGATCACTTCATTTCTATAGCATACCCATACTGCTTTGTGGCCCTTCCAGTCTAACAGACAAAAATAACATCACTGAGGATGTATGGCAATGCTGCATTGTGCAGATTCATCAGATCCAACCATTATTAATTCATAGGACCTCAAATCTGGGAAGAACTTGTCAACATTTTTTCTCAACGACATTTTGACCAGCTTACTGTTCCCACAGGCTCATTGTTCCTCTTGCGTCCGGTCCCAGAGTTGTCCTTCACAGTCACCTTCCACTTTCCGCTGGGGTCCTCTCCCCAGTTGTACACTGTCAGGAAAGGCCAATCCTGGAACCCGTCCGTGCTGTCGTCCCTTGATCGTGTGGACATGAGCTGTGACTCTGTCCCTTTTGGAGAAGTCAGTTTGATGGACAGGTCTCCTCGACGCTGATGGTCGATGGTCATAACAGACTGCACATGTTCCAGTACCTCCACTTGGTCCCTGGTGTCGTGACAGCCAGTTGTCTGCAGCTCCAGTTCAACTTCTCCCCCGGCCAGGAGATCTCTAGAAGTGCAGGAGATAATACAACGATATACAATCATGTAGCATATAATAAGTTGATAAGGTCAAGTAAAAAAATGTTTCCAGTAATTTCTGTTACATCTGGTGATAACAGACTCACCAGATATAAGGTTATTTGATGTTATTGACTGGCATAATGCGAACATTAATTTGGCTTTGCCCTCAGGTGGCAAATTCATGATACTTGATAGGGTCACATACATGTATAGTAGTATGTAGTAGTAGTTGTTTATGTCTCTCATTAGAATTTCATAGCTTTGAAGTGTGTTCAATGCATGCACTGAATTGCACTGGAAATACATTTGGATAGAATACAGAGCTAGAAATAAAGCAGATGTAGATGGTACTCACACTAAGCAACACTAGAAGCTGAGTGACGAAACTGGAAAACTTTACTCTATTCCCCCCAAACAAGAAAAGTTTGCAAGCTGTGATACACCGCACAAGTGTATGACAAGCTGTTGCACATGTACATGTAAGTAGGCCTTCAGTCATCTAATGTATACATGTGGAAGATAAGGCTGACAAGTGATAAAAAAGATGGTGACCATACTGTTTTGGGCCATCATAGGTAACAACACAGCGGTGCTGGTGTCCCACAGGGGTCCATTCTTGGGCCAACTTTACCATGGCACCAGCATCCATCATGCCAAAACCATACCTGCAAAAAAACAAAAAACAGCATAATCAGAATCTAGACACTTACATTGTACATTGTAAGAGTGAATGTCTGTAGTGGTCAAACAATGGTGGCACTGGTGCAAAAATCGATTTGGCTTATTCTTTGCACAGTGATAGTACATAACTCTCAAAATTGCTTTCTTCTGCTCAGAACCCCTCGTTGCCATGGCATTGGGCTAAAGAAGTTTCTGGGCCATTTTTCTAGACTTCGGCATGTAAACAAAATGGAAATCGGCCAACCTTAGGGCACTATCACTGATCAATGCTTTAACTTAACGATAAAAGCAGAGCTTATGAGATATTGATCTCATAAGCTGAGCTGCTTTTATCATTAAATTTGTAAGAGTATGAAAGAGTGGTAAAGTCAACATTCTGTAAAATCTGAGGTCTCTGGCAACCTGAACACTGTTGTTTAGCTTGTTAGAAAAGATAGATTAAGACACTGTTATTAAATTCTTTGATGTATTGTTTGAAACTCTGAAGTTTGAAACCACTTATGGTAGAATCAAAGATTCTCCTGGTAGAATTCCAATCTCTCCTTCCAGTTGAGTTGTGGCAAAATTCCAAACTCCCCTAGGAGAATTCTGAATTCCTCTGGATTCCAATCTCTCCTGTACATATACTTCATACTTAGCTTCAAAGCTAACAGTCTAAAGGTGGGGTCACACCTGCGTATATTTTCAAGCCGCATGAGTTACGTTTTGACATTTTGGCTAATTTCTTCCATCCGCGGCCGCACGCAAAACGCACCTCAAATGCATCTGAATCGTTCTTAGAAAGTTTCAAGTACGCAGGCAAACAAAAAAATACGCCCAGTATGCCCGATAGTTTTGAACATGCACAAAACTATCATTCGTATGCAGTTTGGTGGCAAAAACGTTATGGATACGCAATAGAGTGGCCCCACGTTGGTCGAATGTGGTATGGAGGCACTATATGTTTGCGCTTTATACGCAGTAATACGCGGATATTGCGGCATTGCGAGTACATAGTGTACTTACAGCGCAGACGCAACGCACCATGAACGACCATATAACGAATGCAATAGATATGATATAGAATAGATAACGATTTAGTGACGTACGTTCTGCGATCGGGTTGCGCATACTACGCGTACTGATAGTGTGATCGACGCACACTCCAGATTTGGAATAAATACGAAGGTGCATATGAGTCTAGACAGAACAGATCATCTCAAGATGGCAGATCCAGGCCAGGACTGACTAATTTGTACCAGGGGCATGGAGAGATGGTCACAACTTGCAGGACACCATGAATGTGACTGGTCCCAACAGAGCCTCCAGGGAAAGGAAGATGCAGAGGAACCTGCTGAAGCACTGGGTCAATTTGTGTTGCAGATATTTGACTTTATTTACTGATAATACTACTTTTTTGTGTGTAGAACCACATGATATAAAGGTGCAAAATAGAGACATATTACAACTTTGAAAGAGGGCGTAAGGTTTCATAATTGCTTAATTTACGTGTTTGATAAACATCTTGAATATACGTTTTGTGGTGTGTATGAGTGATTTTTGGCGACGCCTGATTGGCGAGCCTAATAGTATAGTGAGCGACCGTTTGCAAAGAATTCTAAAAACTGTACAGGCATCTCAGGAATTTTTTTTCCGCGCATCATGCCGCGCATCATGCCGGACTGAACCATTACCTCCACGGGTATGCTTTCCAGACGTGTGCACAGCAGTGTATTCTCGCGAGGCGATTTTCGATTGATCGCCGTGCAAAATTGAGAAAAGCCTAGGACTTCAGACGTACCAGAATTGTAGTATGTAGTATTGTGGTCATGGAAATGTAAACATTTGAAACAGGGGATAAAGGATGGTTGAAATATGTTCCTCGGAAAATGACCCGTGAGTCGTGGAAATCACTTCCGGGTTTTGCCGCGCATCATACCGGACTGAACCATTACCTCCACGGGTATGCTTTCCAGTACCAGGTACCAGGGCACATATACGTGTGCACAGCAGTGTATTCTCGCGAGGCGATTTTTGACTGATCGCCGTGCAAAATTGAGAAAAGCCTAGGACTTCAGACGTACCAGAATTGTAGTATGTAGTATGGTGGTCATGGAAATGTAAACATTTGAAACAGGGGATAAAGGATGGTTGAAATATGTTCCTCGGAAAATGACCCGTGAGTCGTGGAAATCACTTCCGGGTTCGTTCGTTTGGAGTTTGGAAAGTTTGGTGCGGCCTTCTTCACCCTTGATATCTTTGTTTCAAAAATGCAAACTAATGTGTGAAACAAGCATTGTTTGAGCTTAAATGATGTATAACATGTGGGGTTGTGAGATAGCGATGTGATAGTTAACATCGCCATTAAAGAAGTGAATCACTGTCGTTATATTTTGGGTAGCGTTTGTATGTGTGTGTGTTTGTAGAAGACCACCATAACTCTAGAACGCCTGGATGGATTGTATTGATATTCGGTATGTGGGTAGGTCTTGTTGAGACCTGGAAACGATTAGATTTTGGGTCCCCTAGCGGCCTGTTACGGTACTGCAGCGGAACTTCCTGGTTTGATATCTCGAGT
The DNA here is from genome assembly GCF_000003815.2 of Branchiostoma floridae. NCBI lineage: Eukaryota > Metazoa > Chordata > Leptocardii > Amphioxiformes > Branchiostomatidae > Branchiostoma > Branchiostoma floridae. The sequence continues at coordinate 119,126 of NC_049987.1, read as the reverse complement.
TCTGGACATGTTGCAGCTATGAATTTTAAGTTGTAGACAGCTTTTGATGCCGTGAGTAAGTAGTATAGGTTTGGGCCCCCTAGCGGCTTGTTTTGGAACTGCAAGACAGGTGTAGTGTCAGACTTTGAAAGGGAATAACTCAAGAAGGGGTTGACGGATTGTTATGATTTTTAGTATGTGGATAGGTTACGTGATGCTTCATATAATTCTATATCAATTATGCAGATTGGAAGCTAATTTGCATAATTGATTGGAAAATCGTCTAAACATGCTCAGTTCAATTATAGGACCATTGCAACATGTGACCTTTGTAACTTAAAAAGAGAATATTGATAGATATATATTGTGCAAAATAAAGACCTACTTTGCATAATTAATGAGAAAATGCTTTCATGTCATTGTGGTAAATGTCGGGAATTTCATACTTGTAGCATTTGGAAGTTATGTACAGGTGAACATCGTTGAATATTGATTATGCAAATGAGGTCCTTATTTGCATAAATTATCAGAAAAAGCGACAAAATCCCTCCTTTCTTAACATATATTGCGCACGTCTGTTTGGTGAAGGAGATGATCAAGTAATATAATTTATGCAAATGAGAGCCTTATTTGCATAATTAATGACGAAGGTATGGGGTCGTGGAACTCTAGTTCAACATGTGTGACTTGCTCTAAGTGGTGCGCCGCATCCGGACCATGAAAAACGGCCGTATCTAGAGGCGTAAGTGCGCGTATGACTCTACATCAGTTATCAATTCATAGCCGCGTAATAGGACACTCAGTCAAACATATAGCATATGTAATTTAAAAATAGAGAAATATAGATAGACATAAAATGATACAAATTGTTATCTAATTTGCATAATCATTGAGAAATTGTTATAATATCAAAGTGGTTGATGATGATAATTTCATTCTTGCAACATTTGGCAACTACGATATTTGAACGTTATTAGACATACATCAAGTAAATTAGGGTCTCATTTACATAAATTATTAGAAAATACTACAATAGCTTTCTTTGCTAAGACTTTGATATTTCTAGCATGTTGTTATTTAGCTAGAGAAGATGATCAACTGATGATATGATTTATGTAAATGAAGGTCTGATTTGTAAAATTGATGAGAAGCATTCACATTATTAGTTCACCCTTCACTCACAAGAGAACCCCTTTTGACAGCAATGCTCTCTAAACATTAATCGCCAGGCGAATGGAATACGACTATTAAAACCCATTGATAACAACAATCCTTAATATTTATAAACAATAAAACCGTCGCCATGGCAATAATTTTAATTGCCACACTTTTTACAGTAGTTGAAATACTAAGATGATATAGGGAATCATTAAGGACAAAGTGAAAACAAACACAATCTTAACAGTGCATATAATTTTAAAGGTAAATGATGGCCCACATAACTGTAAAATCTTCGCAAATAAATAAAAAAAAACTCTTCACTGTTTACTTATCAATGTTCTACTTGCACTGCCTGTAAACAAAAATATACATAGTACAATGGTCTATTGGCAATGCTCGCAGACAAAAGTATATGTAACAGAAACTGTTCCTCTGACACACCTGAAATGCGTTTGGAATGCAATTAGCACCAGGTGTGTCAGGCATGCGGTCAGTAGACGTTGTGTGCGTCTGGAATATGCCCAACATACGTACCTCATACGCAGCTATTCGCAGCACGGAAAATTCTGTTGCGCATTTTATATGCAATCATACGCACCTCATGCAAAATGGAAACGCTGAAGTCGTAATTCAAACGCCAGATGGGCTCGACATACCATTCAATTTATTCCAAAAAAATTCCAAATGTTGGGCATTCGGCCGCGTATTGACAAAATTTCATGCGGAAATCATGCGCACTTGAAAATATACGCAGGTGTGACCCCATGTTAAGAATGTTTGAAGCTACGAGTAGATGCATCTGACATTAAACATATCATGTATGACCTCACAAATGTTTTCTTTATGGTGATAGTGGGGTTGCACATCATTAGTAATACATTGATTCTATAAAAATGAAGACTTTGAAATGCGTATCACTGTGTATCATGAAATTGACCCATATGAAGGTAATCTACAGGTATGGCGGAGCAGAAGTTCTTTAAAAAAATAACCATCGATATTAGTATTTATGTAGTTCTTTATTTATAATCTAACAAACTTGCTGTCATTAGATCAAGATGGCGGCTTCAATATTCGGCGACGGAAAAATATGATGTAACACACCAAAATGAAGCAAAACAGAAACTCACAGGCTATCAAATACATGTACGTCTTCATGGCGATATATGTCCATTTCATGCCTTGAATATATAAATTTCATGGGTAGAAATGCTCAAAATCATTCTGCCCGGCTGCCGTTTTACATAAGGTCTATGCAAATCTCATAAGGTTTGTGCGTATCACATAAGATTTGTGCGTTTTGCATAGTGATTCGTGCAATATCCATAAGGTTTGTGTGTTTTTGCATAGTGATTTGTGTGTATCACATAATATTCATACGAATTTCATAGGGTTTGTGCAAATGCTTAGGCACCCCTGTTCTCTGCATCAGCTAATTAAATAGCAAGATTACAATATCTCTGCAGTCATACACGATACAAGGGAAAAACTTATACCAGGGTTTTATAACATGCTAAATTGAACTATGGTTATGAAATTTACATACATGTTAAAAAATGATAAACAATCCTCAATAATTGAGTCCCAGGGGTAATGAAATTTGAGTCTGCTGATTAAATATTTTCCCTATCATTGAAGATACAAGAGAAAAAAATTACTGAGGTTTTGGCACATGTCGAATACAAACCTGACTTCAAGAATATCATTTTAAGCGCCATATCTTCAACCCAGACCTTTAAAAAAAATTTCTTTATTTTTTTTGACCTGTCGGTCCAATTTTTTTCTGAAAAAAAAAAATCCGAGAAGCAACAAATAGATTTGGTGTGGCGAAATGTTTTCTTTTCACTTTTTGTATGCTCATGTAGCTTTTGGTTTTGAGCAAAATCTACAAAGCCCTTAACAGCAAAGCATCACCCTACGTATACCAGATATTTGTGTAATGCAAGGACCAGAGGACACGGGCCACCAGACAAAGCACAAGTAGTCAGCTGCTTGTCCCAAAGCCTAAACGAGAGACATTCAGAAGATCGATAGCCTATCGTGGACCAATGTCTGGAACAACCTACTGCCAGACACATGTACGGCTCCAAATCTGACCAGCTTTAAGAGACTCTTGAAATACAAGAACTAACCAAAACGAATGGACACAGACTGTGAATGCTTAGCTTTTGCTCTAGTAATGTATCGGCATGTATAATATTATGTGGCGATATACGTTTATAAGGACTCAAGGTAACCTGTATCTCTGTTATATTCTATCTGACCCTTACCTCCATCATGACCTCAATGAAAAGGGGCCTGCAGGCCGATTTGAGCTTCTCATGAAT
>NC_049987.1:55331-115211 GCF_000003815.2 Branchiostoma floridae | reverse complement strand
ATAACTTTTACACATCACCTCAAGTACCCTTATTTGACAGAACCTTTGCTTGGAAGATACATGTAAGTTGATACCATCCTAACAAAATTGATGAATCTGATATCAAAGAGGGCATGCATGCCTTTTTCCATTAAGCTTTACGAGCCATTTTTATTCACCATTAATCCTTATCGACCTGCTCTAATTCAACGTTAATCGTTATTGGTATATTCTTTGTCAAGCATTATTGGTCTTCGTTATTTGAATTCAACTTTAATCGTCATTTGTTATCCCCAGTACACCGTTAAGCGTTACTAAGAAATTCACCGTAACAAGTCACGAATGAATAGATAAATAAATAAACAAGTCACGAAGTCAAATGCCAGACAGAGTCCCCGAAATTGCCGGAAATAGCGTTTTGGTTAGGGGCATCCCTCGGATAGGACATTAAATGGAGATCACATGTTTGAGCAGAGCCACAGCTAAAGCATGCTATTAAAAAGAACCCACCACACCTTTCGAAAAAGAGCAAGGGCATGCCCCAGTGTGTGATGGTCCAAATCATTCTGTCGGGAGTTGGTGAAACAAATCATCTGGATGGAGGCCTGGTAAACCTCCATCTCATATTAGCCATACAGCAACTTACACCATTCATAAACAACCTGGCACATCCCCGTCCCTGCAGCCGATGAAAGGGTATGTCAACCCATAAGGTCTACCCATGTCAACTCATAACCTCTATGGTGAGTAAGCATGTCAACTGATGATGATGATGATCAGAGGTAGAAGCTGCTACATCCAGTAGCAAACAAGCCAACTTGTGGGCAGTGAGTGCCAATACAACCCCACATTATACTGCATAATGTACAAATCTTACTGGTACATCACCATGGTGGACTTTGTACATAGAAGATGACTCACTTGGCTTGAAGGGTCAGTGCAACGATTCCAGTGGCCAGTGGAGCTGCACTAGACGTTCCCTGGAAGTGGTCAGTACACCTGTGGTTCTGGTCAGTTGTAATCTGGGAGAAATACAGAACATTTTAGACAAAGTTCTATACAGCACTTGTTCTCACTGAAATATCACTCACTCAAATACACATGTACAAAATGAAATATACATGTAAAAATAGCAATTTTGCTGTCATCTGTACAGCGTCACAAAAGCAGCCATTTCTAGTCTTATACGTGGACGATATAACCATGGCAACCATCACATTCGTGATGGTAACGTTTGTTACCGAATTTGATAACAGACATAAACCACCTTAATATACAGCCTCCAAGATCAAGTGAGAGTAGCGATCTGACGTGATCGGGAGGGAGGACCTGGGTAGCTGGCTTCACATTCTTTTTTTGTTTTTGTTTGCGAAGCTAAACATATTGTTTCCGTCCAGACGTTTTTCAAAATGCAGGAAGAGCAGAGGGCTGTACCATGCTCTCTACGTTTCCAGCTTTTTGATTGGCTACAAATCGGCCTTTCATATGTCGAAGTTATCCATCTTTGTACGCTGGTTGCCAGAGGACTGCACTCAGTGGCTTTGAGCAACATGCCCCGTAAAATCGTATTAGTCGGGAGTAGGTAGCATAACTTCCCTGGCCGGCTAGCGCTGTACTCCCGACTGGCCTACATTTTGGTTCAGAAGAGCACGACCTGTTCTCCCTCTGATGACATGTCACTCTACTTCTGGAGGCATTCAACAAATGTCAATGATTCTCGTGCAGTGAAGAGTAACTACTCTGGGTGAGATTATCTCCTTTAGGCCTGTGTCCAACTCTCGGCCACTGTAGAGCTTCACCCTGCTTCTCTATTATTGCCTTCGCCAGAATGGCAGAAGGTTATGGAAATGGTTGAGCCAGGACTTTTCCAACAGCATATAACTCATGTTAGTTGTGGATGGATTTTGATGATATTTGGTAGGTGTGTACCAGTTGTGGAAAAGAAGATCAAGTTTGAAAATGGTATACCTGGCATTTTCGTACTGGTCTGCAGCAAGCTTTGTACGTACATGTAAGTGCGTTTGGCTGTAATCAACACAACTCGAGATGTTGTTGATAGATATTAATGATATTTGGTGGATAGGTAGCGGTCCCAAAAAATAAGGTCAAGTTCGATAATGGGCCTCATAGCGACTGATTTGGTACTGCAAGTGAGCTTCAAACTTTGCGCTTTAATCTTCTAGAAGTGCCAGGTTTATGATTTTTAAGATAGCTGTTATGCCAGCTGTATCATGTTGACCTATAGACCTACATGTAGATCTAAAGACACCAGCTGTGAATCACATGTACTAACACTGCATGCTTGTGCAGTATGACGCAGCCGTTACAGAAGTTTTTCTAAGTAATTATTCAAAATAGATAGTGATTTGCATAATTTGCATCTCATTATGTTGATTATCATCCAAGGTACCTACCTACCAAAAACAAAGAATATCTATCAATCCCCTCTGGAGTTATCCTTCTCAGTAGTGACAAACTATAAGGCCCACTGCAGTTCCAAACAAGAGTTCGGAGACCTCATACCTCCATGAAATATTCTGATTATGCAAATGACTTTTACATTTGCATAATTTATGCTTGCTTATGTACACCTTTCACTAACGTACACAGGGTTGACAGCCCAATCATTTATTACACGTACAGTCAAACCTGCCCAAGACGACCACCCGGGGGACCGACAAAAAACGGTCGATTTGGACAGGTGGTCGCTGAGAAGAGTATCGACTCAAAACAAATGCAAAGTATAAATGGTTTCCGTTGCAAATAGCAAGCACACTGCACGCACGCAAAGAAGCGAGGTCTTTAGTGTCAAATACAACACGCATACTGTAAATTGTAAATTTAACTCTGTTTATCTGAGATAACTACGGTGCACCTTTCGAATTCGATGCCCGGTACGTCCCGATAGCGTTCTTACTCACAGGTGAATGTACAGTTCAGTTGGACAAAAGCACACACACAAATCTTTCTTAAAAAGGTATGAGCTACATGAGGCTATATACGTTATTTAGCACTCGTTCACTTTATAATGATATAGATTTAAAAAACATACAACTTCTGTTACAGCTAAGTTCGAATTTTCTTACAACGAAATTTCCTATTACAGTAGACTGCCCCCATTGACCAACCCATTGACCGCCGCCATCCAATGGCAGCCAAAATCCGACGCAAACTGGCCGATTTCGGCACAAAATCGCGCTAGTTATCATTAAAAATCAATAAAAACCTCAATTTTGAAAATGATGCGGTCGTTATGGGTCCCAATTTGGGCCGGTCGCGTTGGCCAGGTGGTCGTTGAGAAAAGGTTGCTTAATGCTTACGTCAATGGGAAAAAAAATCGGGACCGAGAAAAAGCGGTCGAAATGGCCAGGTGGTCGCTGAGAAGAGGTGGTCGCTCGGGCAGGTTTGACTGTACTAACTTAAATAAAGAAGAAAGACACTTTCAAATTAATTATGCAACTTAGAGACTTATTTGTATAACTAGTATCTGCCTAACTTCCGCCTGCCACAAACTACATATGTAACATGTATTTGAGTCCTATATTGCAAAACACTGTAAATATAGATTTTCCTCATTAAGTATCCAAATTAAGTCCAAATTTGCATAAGTTGCACTTCATTATGTACATCTCTGCCACATGTACCTGCATACCAAATATCATGGAAATTCATCATTTCTATGTTCCATTATGCTCCTTGGAAGATTTTGACAAAAATGCTCCTGCAGTTCCAGAGCAAGCTGCTAGGGGGCCCAAACATACACCGCTTCTTCCTTACATCAAAAGCTATCAGCCACCAAGAAATCAAGACCATAGCAAGTCCAGGTAAAAAGATTTAAAAAATTAAAGTTCTGCTGCAGTACCAAGTTCACACACCCCAAAATTGACCTTGACCTTCGTCTTCCCAACCCCTACCTACATACCAAATATCATCTTAGTCCATCAAGAGGTTCTCAAGTTATGATGTCCACAAATATCCGGAAACACAAACACACAGACACACACAGACACACACACAGACACACTCAAAACTATACCTCCATTTTTCATGGAGGTAACAAGACCATAGCACATCCAGGTCAAAAGATACAAAAACGGAATTTCTGCTGCAGTACCAATGTCACATACCACGGGGCCCAAAATTGACCTTGACCTTTGTCTTCCCAACACCTACCTACAAACCAAATATCATGGCAATCCATCCAGAGGTTCTTGAGTTATCAGTTCAGTTCAGTTCAGTTGCTGACCACAAATATCCGGAAACACAAACACAAACACACACAAATATCTGGAAACACACACACACACACACACACAGACACACACCCAAAAGTATTTTTCATGGAGATAACAAGCTGCTAGGGGGCCCAAACTTACACGATTTACTCCCTGTCCCCTTTAGATCTAGATCTACACTGTAGATCCATAGGTCAACATGATACAGCTGGCATTATATAAATGTAGTAGTTGGGCTAAATTGGAAAACAAGACTGGTTTTCATGAACTTAAGTGAATTTGATGAAACAAGAGTTTGGAGACCTCATATCTTCATTGCCAGGCCGGTGCAATGGCCTAGTGGGTAGAGTGTTCGCCTTGAATTCGGAAGGTTGTGAATTCGATCCCGGCCGAGTCATACCAAAGACTATAAAAATGGTACATGCTGCTTTCTCTGCTTAGCACTCAGCATTCGGGAAAGAGTATGGAAGTTGAACACACACCACAACCAGTGGACTAGCCCCCTGCTGTAGTGACTGCATAGTGTGTGGCCCAGGGCTAATGAAATAGAGATGAGCACCGCCCTATGCGTCAGAGATGGGCACCGCTCTTGGCGCGGGAAGGGTTTAACTATCTCCATTAAATCAGGTAAAAAGATACAAAAAACGGAATTTCTGCTGCAGTACCAAGGTCACATACCAGGGGGCACAAAATTGACCTTGACCTTCGTCTTCCCAACATCTACGCACATACCAAATGTCATAGCAATCCATCCAGAGGTTCTTGAGTTATGCTGACTACAAATATCCGGAAACACAAACAAACAAACACACACACACACACACACACACACACACACACACACACACACACACACACACACACACACACAGACACACAGACACACCCAAAACTATATCTCCTTTTTTTAATGGAGATAATTACCTGCACCAGACAAAGTTTACCTGCACTGAAAAATAATTTTACCTTACCTGAATTAAGGAAGTATGGATCATACTAAAATTGCTCAGGAACCATAATGCTATTTTTTCTTTTATCCTTTATAGGCGATAACAGCCAATGCAGCTAATAACAAGACTTCAGAGACCTCATACCTCCATGAAATATTCTGATTATGCAAATGACTTTCACATTAGCATAATTTATGCTTGCTTATGTACACCTTTTACTAACGTACACAGGTCACAGTGTTGACAGACCTATCATTTACTACACGTACTAAGAAAAATTAGGACACTTTCAAATTAATTTACAAAATTTCCTCATTAAAATTTGCATAATTTTGATTTCATTATGTACATCTCCGCCACAAGTACCTGCATACCAAATATCATGGAAATCCATCATTCCTATGTTCCGTTATGCTTCTTGGAAGATTTTGACAAAAATGCTCCTGCAGTTCCAGAGCAAGCTGCTAGAGGGCCCAAACATACACCACTTCTTCCTTACATCAAAAGCTATCTGCCACCAAGAAATCAAGACCATAGCATGTCCAGATAAAAAGATACAAAAAATTGAAGTTCTGCTGCAGTACCAAGGTCACACACCAGGGGGCCCAAAATTGACCTTAACATTAAGTCTTCCCAACGCCTACCCGTATACCAAATATCATCGTAGTCCATCGAGAGGTTCTCAAGTTATGATGTCCACAAATATGCGGACACACAGACACACACACAGACACACAGACACACCAAAAACTATACCTCCATTTTTTCATGGAGGTAACAATCCATATACACCAGTCCTACATCATAGGACATTTATGTATAAAACCCAGTACATGGACCAGTGCAGGTTAGGTGCAGGTAGACACCAAAAATACCTGCACAGCTCCAATTTTACCTGCACTAACGCGCATATGCAGGTAGCATTTCGAGCCCTGATGTGTCATCTGTCACTGAGAAAGAGAAGATTATATCGATAAATATCAATTATGCAAATAACTACGTCATTTGATTGATTAATGAGAACAAACTGTAATAATACGTTCAACTTGGTAAATGAAAGGAATTTTTACCATCTCCAAAATGTTTATTGTATGTTTTCGTTTGTGAATTGGTGGAGTGGCTGCAGTGTGGTTGTGTACATTATATTTTGTATGTATGTCATCAGCATAACTCAACAAGCTGAGTGAGACCTTAGAGTCCCAAATAAAGACACTATCCATAACAAGCCTTGATTATTTGGCAAAGGTATGTGTTTCGTGGAACTTAAGTATATATATATATATATATAAAATGTCTGCTGTCCTGACTTTTGTTTTCAATTTTTGTTCCTGTCTGCACCTTTCCAGCGGACGAGAGCTGGCCACATGAGCAAGACTGAAGGAGACTGGCATGCAGGGTAAATATCCATGAGACACAAAGAACCATTGTCTTTGCTTCTACCGTACTTTACAAATTTAAAGGATAGATACTCCTGGAGCTCTACCTTGAGTTATCCATGTTCTTCTGGGAAACATGGCCTTTCCCCTACATAGAGCCAATCTCATCCTCCAATCAATCCAACATTAATGTGTCATAAATCACTTTCAATATCCGAAGAATTGCAAGTAAATCGAGATGACACCCTCAGCTCTTGTCTATCGGATTGACCCGTGCTCCTCTCAGAAAGGCGTGCCCTCGCTGATAGAACACCCATTGTCGGGCTCAAGGAGAAGTGACAGAAATTGGTCTCCTTTATTAGTCATTGCCATGGGATGGAAAATTCACTGAATGATACTCCCGAGCCTCTGACAGGGGTCATTCTGTCCCATCCAAATGGAGAGCAATCTCTGGGAAAATGGCAGCACGGGACAAGGGGTGGAGAGGGCAGGGTGCTATTAAAATGTCATAGGATAACAGAGGGGAAAGGAGGCAGTGGACCGGTATGTGTTGGAACAGACCTACCCGCCCGGAATCCTTCAAGCTGCCACCAGTGTCAAAATATTGAAATAGGGGTTGTCGGGTTCAATTGACAGTTTGGGAAGGAATGGATTTATACTGGGTGGTACCCCAGCAAGGTTCAATGGGTAGCAGAGCAGCACCAGTATCAATAATCATCCCCTACCCTATTTTACCCCTAAGCAGTCACGGGTTAATTCATTACAGCAGTGAACTTGGACACAGGTAATGCAAAGAGGTCATGAACAATGCTGATGTTTTCTTACTGGTCCCATGCTCAGGCAGGTAACGGGGGCTGCCCTAAGACGGTCCCCGTCGTAAGACGGTACGGATTTTTTGCTGATCTTATTATCCATAAGTACACCGTGTTTGTTGCCACTGACTATGCTGATTACAAAGGTAAATAAACCAAGTCCATGCACACAGCTTTAATTTGCATTCCAAGTATACTTTAACATAAATTATTTACTTCATGTTTTTTTAGAGCAGAATTCTAACAGTAATGTTGACAGTGCTGAATCACTGCGGTCACCGGCCTCTGCGTATTGGCGGCTCGTGTTGCTAACTATACGAACTCATCCAAGCAGTCACACAACTGCCATGATACACATAAATAAAGCTCCATAAAACACTATGAATATGGGTCTTCAAATGTTTGTTGAGTAGAAAATTAACCAAAAGGAAGCGACATAAACATTGCCACCATTGTACTCCCAAGGGAGTGTGGCCGTGAAGGTGGCAGACTAGAGAACGCTCCAAAGATTTATTTGACTGTAACAAATGATTCGTGCTGTCTATGAAAATAAGACTTGACAGAGAGATGTAGATGATATTTTCATATAATCAGACAGAGTTTTGTTGATGTTGGCGGTGTCGTTTTTTCAAAATGGTTTTTTTAGTCGGGCATTCACAATCAGTGCATTCAGCCCGTTGCCCGTAAAACATCAGCTGGATTGTTCTAGGTACAGCCTTCCTCATGTGAGACAAGAAGTACATACAGTCACGATTTTACTGTCAAAAGAAAGCTAAAATATCATACTATTAATTTTTTTCTGTGTACTTAGATTTACCACTTACTTCTGAAGAGAGCAAAATATAAAAAAAAGCGTACCGAGTTAGGCACACTGTCCCGCGTAGCACAAAATTGGAAGGTTACATACACGAAATTGTCTCTCAGTGTTTGCCGCTTGTAACACGCAGCGCGAAAGGTTCATGAACCACATGAATGCATTTCTTATTCAAGTATGTTGTTCAAATCTATGAGTAAAAAATTCAGTCATCAAAATTTGACCACTCTCAGGCAACTAGCGATGGAGCGCCATGAGTTTGAGCGCAAGAAAAAACGTACCGTGTTGGGGCACCTCCCGTTATGACTGCAGAATGCTTACTCAGGGAGCAACAATTAAATGTGGGGTAAAAAAAACTCCCACTAGATCACTGAAATCTAACAAATTTGTTGCAGCGGAAATTGGCTGATCCTGGCTGAAGGATGCCTAAGGATTGGTTGGAGCAGGATAGATGTGTGTGACAGCCTATAGCAGCTAGCCCCACTGATGACACAAATGTGCACACTGTGCTTGATTAGAACACTAGATGATCATATAATTTCAGAGGAACAAGTCGTTTCAGCTAATAAAAACTATTAGGGCAGGTTTGCCAGCCTGGCTGTATCCATCAAGTCTTTTCCAATCCATTGGCCAATTGATTCCCAATCAGGTGGTGAGTTGGAACCGTGCCAACCTACACTGATCCCTACAGGATAAAACTGCCTCCATATCTTATACCAGTGGCAATATGGGGAATTGAAATAGTTGGAGAAACTGACAGCCTAAATCATGTGAAAATTGCAGAAGGAAGCAGATCAGATCGCTAACAACCATAATAAATTGGGGGGCTTTCCAATTTCTACTTGCCCCAGCCCGGTTGATCTGGGGCTGGTCCTACCACATGGGAACTGTTAAAAGGTAAGGAAGATCTATCGTCTTGTTTATCCTTCCCCGATGCAAGGGGGCAACACTGCTCAATGTACCGTGCTCATTACAAATCCCCCCTCATGGCCAATTTAACGAGTGGCGGTCCAAACGACCGGCAAAGCACGTACAGGGACTACTTGGTACAAGAAATGGCAATTTCTCCCTTCAAGTCAGGAATGATAGAAGTGGCGGGCACCTCAGATGGGCCATGATAAAAGTGCCTGTCGCTACCCAGTGGTGGGAAGAAATCTCAGCGAGGGGTTGCCATGGGTCAAAGGTTAGACAAGGTCAATTAGTGTAGGCCAGATGAGCAGTGCTAGAGCCAATTCCGTACCTTTGATTTATAGCCAGCCAAGGTCCCTAATGGGCAGGAGGTGTGTGTTTCTGCTGACAACGTGGTGGCAGTACAGTGTACTAATGGTCTCACCCTGCTGTGAGGCTGACCAGCTCTATTTCTGAGTAAGGTGGAAGCTTTGTTTAGCTCAACGATTTATGGCTATCCAACTTAAACATGAAATGTACACGTAAAAGATGGTATAAGAACCTTTTTCTCCTAAGAAAATCAGGTGAAGAATCTGTGGAAAAAAATCAGAATACACCCAATGGCATGTAGACATTCACTGATTGCCGAAACACAACCTATTAGTAACAGGGTGTGTAATGTTTTCTACATGCAAAATTCTGTTTAGGAGATATCTTCGACATACCTCTATAAATTTGACTGTACAAAATAGACTCACGTCTGAATCATATGTTAGAGTGTAACAAATCTTTGGAGTGTTTGCTCTGCATCTGCCACCTTCATGGAACACTCCATGGAAAACAGCCTCGGCCCTGTTTGTGCTTTTCTCTGGCCTGTTTTCTACTTGACAAACAGTGTGACTGAAACATCTGAAGACCCATACTCATAGTGGTATTAAATGTTTTGTCAAGTTTTATTTCTTATGTGTATGATAATTGTGGGACAGCTTGGTACAGGCCACATATTCTGCGGTACTAGCAGCCAATATGCAGGGACCGGAGATCACAGTGATTCGTCGCTACCAACATTCAATTGTTCGAATTCTATTTTTCTAACAACAACAACAAATGACCGTAGGTAACACACTTTGTGACGTAGTTATTGTATGTCAGTTGTGTTGTTTTCAGTGGTGTGTGACATTGTGTTTATTATTTATCAACAACCATACTGTTACATTTCTCCATTGGACCAAGGCATCAGATGCTGCCATAAATTTACCATAGATATGTGATAATTATGATACTCAAAGTAGAACCAAATTTGTCAGGAATACCAGAAACAGTTGGTTGGTCCACGATGTCAGCTGTTGTCGTTACACCACGAACGAACATTTGTTCAATCACCGTCTGTAATTTCCGCCGCGTCAGTTATAACTGATGATATTGACAGTCCCAAACATCGAATATGAACATCGAATGAACAAAAAGAACGAAACGAAACCCAAATGATCCAAATTACAGAGAATATATCGTCGATATGGTAAACATTACGAGCGGACGACATGCAAAAGAAACGTGCTGGTACAAGTACCCCGGTATATATTCCTCTCCCGGCATATTTTCCTTTCCCGTCGTATTCCCTGATAAAAATCGCCAATCGACGGTTTCAAGAACAAAGCAATTCTTGGCCGCCATGTTGGATTGCCCGTGCTAGGAGTCTGCATGGGGAAGTTCTTGATACCTTCCACGGCGCCATAGACGACAGGGCGATAAAACTATGGAAACTGTTGGTTCCTAGATAATAGCATACCGCAATTCTATCATTGTCAACTTATAAAACTTGTATACTAGGTGTTTTTCAGCCTCAAATGCAAGCAAGCTCGATCCAACATGGTGGCTAAGAAATCTCCAATCCGGACTAACTCGAAATACATGTAACTGGTGAATACGTAGGACACATTTTTAATTCATAAATGTATAAAGAATGTCTCCAGAGCGTCACACAAGGTCATTGCCCCATATACACTGCATATTAGAGTTGTTTGTGGTTGTTTGTGGTCGTTTGTGGTATTTAGGCAGACCCTTTCTATGATTCTTCCAACATGTCTGCATCTGGCCCATTGACCCTTACATCCTCATCATGACTTCTATGTTTGTCTAGAACCAGAGGAGTCATAAAGCTGGTAAAGTCTGAAGTATTATTGATACAGGAAAAGGACTAATATTACAAGGCTTATGGTACCCAAATTTGAAAATGTACACTGTAGGCATCTTGTGTTTTTTGGCCCACATTGTTCTTTGGCCCGCATGCATTAGATTTGGAGACTGCAAAGGATGTCATCCATAAATTTGACTTGCTGTGGCCTAATGAAGAAAAAAAACACCTTTGGAGGATCAAATTGCTTGAAGGCATCAACAAAACCTTCAACAAAACCATCCCAAACATCTTATAGAATGAACTTATGGCGTTTATCACACCATATACACCTCGGGGCAGGTCATTAACCCTTAATTCAAGAATTGCATTTTTGTAGTAAAAGTGATACTAGTGTGGCATTAGTTTTATCAAGTTGGCAACTTTACTCATGGCCAAATCTACGTTATCCAACTGACCTTCTACAACTACACAGCGCATTTTCTGATATTGTATGCAAATGAGGTCCTCATTATGAACATATAATGATTTATGAAACTTGTATAACCTGTATAAAACTTTCAAATGCCTCAAGTAAGGAATTGCCATCGTTTACGACAATTGGATTATAGCACTTTCTCATTGATGTCTTCACAAGTTAGGCCTTAATGTTTGCAAAATATTTATCTATCAATATTGATTCTTCTCTTTCTCATTTACAAATGCCACATGTTGCAATAGTCCTATAATGCAACAGAGCAGGTTTAGACAATGTCCTCATTGATTATGCAGATTTGACTCAAACTGGCATTTAAGATTCAACTATATGATGCATCACTTAAGCTATCTATATAACAAAAACCATGACGATCCATTTACCCTTTCTTGATTATCATCATTCAAAGTCTAACAATTAACCGGTCCCTGCAGTTCCAAAACAAGCCGCTAGGGGGCCCACACCTATGCCACTTACTCTCAGTCCCAAGAGCTATCTACCGCTCAAATATTATGACCACAGTATGTCCAGAACTTGAGATATCAAAACAGGAAGTTCCGAAAAAAAGAAGAAAAAAAAAATGAACTTATGGCATGTTTTCTTCTGGCACATGCAAAACCATTTCCTCCTCATTTGATACATTTGTACAAGAGCCTGGGGCAATTCCTCTGGGATAAGTGGTAGATCTAGAAGCGTGAATTATGTTTCTATAATGTTTTCTTCAAGTAGCTGCTAAATTAGTGCTATACACCAAAAGTGAACATGTAAAATTAATCTGGAGTCTTGGGAGGAAGTACATTGCACTTTTACATCTACATACAAAGTAAACATACACTGTCATGCTTGATTTGTTTATTACACTTGTTAAAAAATGATATAGCTAGTCGAAACTTAAAAAGCAAGTCAGCATATTAAAACCTGGCATCATAGTATATATGCTTGAGGAGTACTTCTTATCAATAGAATTTTGTAAACCTGCATTGTTTTGGTGGGTCATTCTAGCCTACATGTTCCTATCAAAGGAGTACTTATTTGCCAAATCGTTATGAACAGCTCACTGTGTGTGATCTTATTTTAAAGGGGGTGGTGTTTTCCAATAGATAATGTGTCAATGAATACATAATCAGCCGAATTTTGTGGAATTTACCTTGGGATGAGTTGCGCAATGTTTGTTTTGTAAAACAATATGACACTCACTAAACCCATGCAGCATAGACACTTTGTTTATCGTGCATATTTTCGTAATAAATAAGGATCGCTAAGCACACCGAGAAGGTAAACTGCTCATAAGATAGCAAAGAACACATTACAAGACGAGATTTCTTAGCGATCCTGAAATTAGTTTCGTAACCTTACCTAAAAGTTTTGCTTAAATTCAGCCATAGGATTAATTCAATTAGAGGGTACTTGGGGAGTTTCGTAGAAGACTGAATGCTTTTGAAGCACGTGGAGCAACTGGGTACTTTATCGTAAAATGTGAAGTAGTATGCATTTATTACTTCCTAAAATTAATATCTATCGGAAAACAACACTCCCGTGTGGAGTGGAATGCCCCTTTAATAGAGAGCACAGATCATTCCTTGTTCAAACAGTAATCCATGGCCCAAATTACTATTGATTGAATTAAAGGAAAATCATCCAATCCACCCGACCAATGACAGAAAACATCACAAAGCACTAGTGACAGTTGGAGGTTTAAATCTACACTACGGGCACAAAGTCAATTCCAGCACTGATTTTCAAGGTAAGCTCCATAAATTTTTTTATTGTAAAACTTTATTTGAATTTGTGGTAAAGTTTTCTCCCTTGCATGCTTACTTCCATTTTCTGTCTGTACTCAAACAAACCTTAGGATTATAAGGGGTGAGGTATTAATTCACCTTGGGTCACACCAACCAGGGATCACAGTCTTGGAAATGACTACTCCATACATATGGAAATAATCTGTATGAAATTAAAGGGCATTCAGCACCCACAGATGAGGTTCAAATTTGTTGTATAGAGTTGGTGATTGCATTGTAAGCAGCGACGGAGGATTCTACAGCCTGCACAGGTCTGCTAGTGGCTTACTGTTCCACAGATGTCAGCCTCAGTCCTGACCCCCAAATCTCTGATAGCACTAAGAGGGATTTAAAGTAAATTACAAGCAGTGGTTCCCAGAAAATCTGGCGCTCCCTGTCCAGGCTCTCTGGAGTGATCCATCATGGGTAACGAGACTGTCATGTCCGACAGAACGCTGGGCCTCCCACCTCCCTACACCTCCCTACACCTCGCCACAACCTCATTTCTAAAGGCCACCGTCATGATTGAAACCTCCAGAAAACTGTCTTTTCGCTAGGTTTAGCCATTATTGGGAGAAAATTAGGGGCAGGAACCCGCCAGGCAGGGATTTTCGTTGCCAGTGACCCAGGGAAAACAGGGATTGGGCAAACAAATTGGTTTGCCACTCAACAGCAGCAATTCACTCAGTGGGAGCTTCAAACCTCGTTAAAAAATTGAGACAAATACCCTTATTAGCAAATTACATAAATCTGTCATTCTCTGAGGTAAAATTGATGCTGAACATATACAAGTGATTGCTAGTTTTGAAAAGAGCGACTTTGGAAAACTGGGGTGGGTGGAGAATTACTACTTAAAATGCATTTAAGGTAAAGAAAAAAGAGGCTTTGGGTACAGATGCGTCAGACACACCATGTTAAACTAGCAGTGATTAGGTGGTGCTTTGGAGGCTCTGTGTGATGTCACTGCTGATGCAAGGCACTTGATATGTTGACGAATAATTAATACATGTACATGATTGTACAACATCCCCTCAGCAGCCTGATTGCTGATTACGACACAAAGGAGACCTCTGGCAGAATGCGAGATACTGCAGTCTCTCTGATCATTACACAGCCTTGTTTACTCCTATCCTGCTTTTCCTTATTTGTCTAATATCCAAGAAGGATAGGGCCACACCAATTTTATTTATTGCTTCTCGGATTCGCCTGTCCATCTTTTTTTTCATTTTCAAAATAAGTCCTTCAGTGAGGAAAAATAATACATGTTTTGCTCACACACTTAGAACCCATTCTTGATCAGAGCCACATACACATAATAAAAAAATGTCCTTTATTCAGAACATTAATATCAATTCAAAGGAAGGGATTCAAAGCATAAAATGTGACATTAAACTCTTCAGGCTGTTTTTCTTGGGGTGGGGGTGGGGGTTGGGGTTAAACAAAATATCTTCACCCCAGACCTTTAAAAAATTTTTAAAAGTCTTTCCCCAGAGGGTTTTTCATGCGTTTCCGGTCGATGAGGTAAAACATAGAATGTTTGCTGTCCCCACTCTGGTTGTGGTTCATTTAGTGAATGTACGCTTTTTATCAATTTTACCATGTTTGCCTTCATATCTTATATAGCATACGATACATTATAAAAATATATAATTAACTGTAAATATTCAGAATTTAGAATGTACAACAATTGAACAGTGGAGTATGTTTTTGGTCTGTGGCGGCCTTCACAGTCCGGTCCCCGTTCCTGTGACTGCGAGCCACCAAGCCTATGAACGTTACTGTAACGTAGGCTGAAACATTATAATTATGCCTTCCCGGAAAGATAGTTTTAATCGTAAAATGTTCTTACAATTTGTACAGTTAGCATTCTTGCATTTGGATATATCAAAACATACATTCTAAGCAACAGTTTCATGTATCTACTTTTGACAAAAACCAGCACGGGGTTGACGAATTTAGCTGGTGCATACAGTATAGGGAAGGAGGGGTCGTCTCGTAATGGCGAACTTTTCCGTTCCGACAGTGAAAAATCAAACAATTTGTAAAACTAGCGATCTAAGATTCAGATATATTGAAACATCAACTTCTAAGGAACAGTTTCATTTAACGTTATAGTCATGTAGTTTTGAGTAACATTTATGCCAGGATTGACAAAAATTCACAGCGTGTATGAATCGGGAAGGAATGCTTCGTAACATGCGGAAATTCTTGACTATTGTGTGTGAATAGATTGACAAAAGGCAACGGGAAAGACTTACTGCATTTTCGCGAAAATGTTGCCTTTCTAGTTTTAATTTTTTTTCGACCTGCCAGCCAAACTCTTTTTCTGAAAAAATCCGAGAAGCAACAAATAAATTTGGTGTGGCCTAAAGACAAAATAACAAAACATTGTTGATAGAAATTTAAAGCAGAGTGACCAAGACCTCACTCTAAAATCTTGGTTCATCATCATCTCCCAGTCCCTGATTATGGCCATTGGTGAAAAAGGTGGTTACCAAGTGTTGCTGCAAGCATACATGTACATTTTGTACGTCAACCATAAAAAACTCGTATACATATTGATGAAAACAATTATGTGGGTGTAAGAGTTAGCACAGAAACCACCAGTCTTATGCTCTCCAGTATCTAACCAAAATTAATGACTATCACTGAACTGAACTGAACTGATTTTTAAGCAGACATATCTTTTGCATCTTTTTGTTTTGTAACCTGTACATTGCTATATATTGTCACCTATGCAATTGTTACACAACAAATCATCATCATCATCACCACCATTTTTTGCCAATCACCCACCACAAAAATACCTCTTCAGTTTCAAAAAAGGCTGCTAGGGGGCCTGAATTCATGTAATTTCTTCCTGAGCACAAGACTATTTACCGCGAACATCCTGACCAAAGCATGTCCAGAACACAAGAGAAAAACTGAAAATTTTGCTACAGTACACAGCAAAGCTGGTAAGGTCCCAAAATCTAATAATTCCTTTGAACCACTCAATCCATGCATCATGTAGCGTCTTCAACTATATGCTGATCAACAACAAAAAAACACAAATGTTGTAATTAAAGCCAGTGAAAAAAAGGCTATAGAAGGTATCAAAGAGCATGGCTTTATCAAAAGTTTTATCAATACAGAGTGCTGTTTATCATAACAAAACCCTTCCTCATTATCTTCTTCACCTCCATCCCACAACAGGCAACGAAAGGCAAAACTCACAACATTGCGCTCGTAAACTTCCCCACGCCGGACCATTTCTGCCAAGTCGCCATTAAAACTATCGAGCCTGTGCTCTCCCCCAGTCGGTACCACGGCCATAGTGGGGGAACATGACTCACTGTAGTAGGATGACAGGCCTAGACAACAGGTACATGTACCAAGTCAGAGTCAATTATATCTGTAGGTCTGTGGAGACAAGACAGTGCATACCGGTACAACAGGTATTTCTTTATGAATTTCATGGAAATATCTTTATGTACTGATTTTGCAGGATATGTTCTCCAAGTTAGTGAATGAAATGGAACATTATCTTTCATAAATTTAAAAATACAAATGTATCCTCTGTGTATATGTTATGATACAGTGACTATTTCATAATAATCTATAAATTTTTGCATCAGATTTGGGACTTCCAAATAGTATGTTGATGCTCTGTTCCATCTCCATCATACTTTGAATGGCTGAGTCAGTCATCCTCAAATTCAACAGTTCTCAACATTGTGTCTTAGAATTTTGGGCCGCACTTGCCATAAATTTGGCATATATTTAAATCCATTCATGGTTAATGCTTTTGAACCATTGAATTTGAGTTCTCTGTCAGCAAACAAAAAACAGTTAACTCACAATATCTTGTTCATACACCATGCCAGAACGAAGCATTTTCTCCACGTCAGCAGGGTTAGAGTGCATTCCACCAGTGGGGACTACTGCCATGATAGGAGAGCAAGCCTCCATATAGTAAGATGACAACCCTGACAGGAAACAAGCAGTTAGACCCACCACCAGTGTGTTACTGTACAATGTTAGACGATTGCTGCTTAAGTTGGGTTTTTGGAAAACCTGTCCTATACAGACAGGGGAATTGAGCAGAAAATGCTGTCCAGTCTGAAAAAAGGGTTTGCATGGGGTGTTCCTGGCAATGCAAAGTTAAATTCAGATATTGTTGAAGAGGTTCATCAGTCACATATGAGTATTAGGTAATAGAATAAAATCTCAATCAGTGACACGTAATCTCGAGAGACTAGACCATTTCTGTGATCAAGACGTACAAATTGTAGTAGGCAGATAGCAAAAATTTGGAGGTACGTGTTTTACGTTTTTTAAATCTGATATGCACAGCAATAACAATGATGGATAATGTTTATTAAGTTTTGTATGCCATTGTGTCACTCTATAAGTCGTTGTTTCTGTGCAAAAAGATTCTAAAAAAATGTTGTTGTATAAAAACAATTTGATATAACATCCATTGGCATAATACCGCCAGGTTTACTGCAATTTCTCAAGCGATGCTAATTTGTCCTATGATCAGCGCATCTTTTTTCCCAGTTACATGTCGATATTATAGCTTACCTTTGCCACTTATGTTGTTTATCTTTTTTGTCTCCCTTGTTTCGCTGAAAACGATATATCGCAATTGTAACACACCACGGAAATGCACCAAGAACGGGCGTGTGCTCGGCAGGGGGGGAGTAATACCGCCAGGAAGAAACTTGGCACAATTTTCTTGGCGTTATTTAACTTGTCATACATCCATTGTTGTCGTTTCTTTCCTGTTAGTTTTAAATTGTGCAAAATGCAAACTTTAGCTGCAGGGGGTAAAAAAAAAATTGACAAAACAGACGTATACAATCAGGAATTTTCATTTGACTTTGGCCCGTCACAACCGTGAGCTATGGGTATGATGCAAAACTATACTGCTGGCGTTTGTCTCGGTCCACAAAATGGTGGCTTTGTAAGGGTAACGAATGTTTTTACAAAATCGGGAAAAGGTGAAAAACCTCGCTGATCGCCCACCACCCCCACCCTCTGAGGGCCAAACTGTTGAAATGGTGCGTCTATTATGCCGTTTGGAAGGATTCTCGGAGCGCTCTCTTGTGACGATAGGCGATGGCAATGTTCGATCCAATTATGGAAGAATTGCAGCTGTACGTATCATAAGAATAAAGACAATTTCCCATATCATTTATCATATAATAAATATTTGATCTTCTTGAGTGAAGATTTGTTACTTAGTAACATATT
The DNA here is from genome assembly GCF_000003815.2 of Branchiostoma floridae. NCBI lineage: Eukaryota > Metazoa > Chordata > Leptocardii > Amphioxiformes > Branchiostomatidae > Branchiostoma > Branchiostoma floridae. Next base: position 96,529 of record NC_049987.1, on the reverse strand, counting down.
CCATCCATGCAAAATTTGGTATCGTCGTGGAGTCTCCAGTTGCCACGAAGGGGTGCAAAGACTTAGGGCTTGGGATCGAACAATAAAAGATTTCTATCATACTATTGACTGTTATTTCTTTTATGGAAATGATGTTATAGATATCTTGTATGCATGCATATAGTGTGATGCATATGAATATGAAAGTTTCCCGTTCCTTTTAGAAAACATAGATGCCCTTTCAAGCCTTTGGTTTCTCTGAGATCGAGTTTCATGTTGCAAAATCAAGCAGGCCATGCTTTAGCTCTATGGCCTTGGGAGACTGAACCACCTTGCAATTGGGAATATAAACGGCGACGTTCTATTTTGCAGATAATATATACAGTGATTATACAAACTTTCTTGACAATAGATCACACTTTGACACAAGTTGCAGGTCACCAACAGAAAGTTTACTTTGCTGTTAAATCAATTATTGTCTTGAGCTGTGAGCACCTGCGATTATTACAGGCTAAACTGGCGAGGAACATGATGGTAGGTTCTTCCCATGACGCGCTCGCCAGTGCCGTTATGAGACTGAAAAGTTTTGACCTTGTTGTCTTTTAGTGCATCGATATCGGAACCTATTTGAAAATGTGTTGAGCACTTGGGTGTCTGAAGTGTGAATAACTCGGAAATTACTGTTGCTGCACAAGTGGATCTCAGAAAATTTATCGTTTATGTCATTTGTCGGTATAAGTATTACTGGTATAAGTACAAAATGTATTACTGGCGGTGTTATGCCAATGGATGTTACACAATGCAAACCCTCTTTTCAGACTTGACAAGTTTTTCCAAAAACCCAAATTTATGTATTGCATGCCAGTCAACTAATGGAAAAAAAACCTGCACCAATGAAAGCTCCATTCACCAACATACACTACAAGGTCACAGCATTTCTATTCCTTGGTTCACGGATTTGCTGCTCCTATTTTTTCAGAATTTGAAAAAAAAATTTGCCATGAGGCACGATTTCATTCAATTACGTTCATCTCTTGTACAATAAACGACAACTGATGACGTTACATTTATTTTTTCAGCCTTTAAATCCACCCGGTACGAACTCTTATTTTGGACGGTACATTTATCATTCCTTTCAATGGAATGGAGTTTTGCCTTGTCTCAACCCCCCCCCCCATAAAAACCAGCTCCGTTTGAAGACTGCAACAGAGGCTAACTTCACTTTCTTTTGTCAATCAAGAAATCAAATTGTTGTGGCCTTAGATATTCAATAAGTAGTGCAGTGTGGAGAACAATGATGGCCCGCCTCACCAAAGTCTGATATGCGGCGAGGATGAGTACATGTAAGTGAGAGTGAGCAGTGCAGTAATATACCATATTTACTGTTCCACATACCATCAACACTGATAGCTCCAACAGCGATGGTATAGATACTGGAGACATATCCATCTGCCCCACAGTCGTCATCATTACTGCCACCGTTTCCTGAGGCCCAGACGTACACATTACCTCTCTTGTTCCTGCCCTGTTCATAGGAGAGGATTGAAAGTTGAACTAGAAAGGCAACTTTTTGAGAAAGTGCAGGACGTTTCCATTATTTGCCTTTTGTCAATTAGCATACAATACTACTGGTGTCCCATTACTGCAAAAACAGGCTCACCCCTGAGGCGTCACCAAATGTGACAGAAGAGGAAGAAGACAAAAAAGAAAGAATATGCTGTTGTTGAAAATCAAATAGGGTTGTAAGATGAACAGGGTATATCAAGCAAACATATACATGTAAGGTAGGAGAGGAAATCTTTGACTTTTAAACAATTCAAGCAGGAGGAAGTGTATTTTGTCTTCATCTCCTGCATTTTCAGGGATTTCAGCTTGACTTTTTTGGGGGGGATCTATGTTGGGGGGTGGTCACCTCCCTGTGCTGCCATCACTGCATGCTAAGACGCCTAACACATAATGTTCCAGGCAAAGGTAACAATGGCAATGACTTACATTGGCTGTAGAGTCCTCAAGTATCCTGGTGACCAGTTCCCCTGGTTTCTGCACAGTCTTGCCGTCGTCTGACGGCCCCCAGCAGCAGGAGTAGACGTCAATGTGGTCCCGCTTGTGACTGAGGGAGGCCGCTTCCTGGGCATCGCTCACAGGGCCAGTAATCAGTCGGATCCCTTGGTTAAAACAAAGTTACACGTATTTTATAAATATTTGCTGGCCACACAGCAAGTTAGTTTTATGAATGATATCCTCTGCAGAGTAAACAAACAGGGTAAACAAACAATTGAGTTGATACATAATTATCACAATTTTGAAGATTCAATAATAACAATAGACGCAACAATAACAACAATAATCATTGAAGTGACAAAACAATGGTATCATCACAGCCAACAATTTATTTCTATTTCTGTATTCCAGAGATGCACAAAGTGACACTAGTGCCAGTGGTAGACTGATATAATTTGCCAAACTTGAGTTAAACATAGAATCTAATCAAAATGGCCCAATCCAAATCAATTTTTGCAGTATGAATGCTCGCAATCTGATTGATTTTCTCCTATCGGATTAATTCACTATCCACCTCAGTCTGCAAGGTACTACGATCCGGTGGATAGATGTGCAATCCGATTGACCAGAATTGTGAGTGAGAATGCGAAGTGGATAGAATTCTGGTTTGTTTCTGGGTTTTGACATCATACATACTGGTACAGCAGACATTAGACGTACAATTATACCCACATCATGTCTGACATACACAATCAACAGGTCAGAAAAATGTCTAAGGGCGACTTTCTTTGCAAAAATCACATATGGATGCTGCAAGATTTGCACAGTGGGGTAGAAAACTGGTAATATTGACCATGAAAATAATGTGTTTCTTTTCTGTTGTTGGATTTAAAGTACCCACACCACTAAAAAGGCAAACATTCAACGAGAAAAACAGTCTGAAGCATGTCTCAACAGAATCTTCATTATTTTGCACCTAAGCAAAACAGACATATATTTTTCAGCATAAGGCCACACCAATTTAATTTCTTGGTTCACGGATTTTTTCATAAAAAATATGGAGCGAAAGGGCGAAATAAAAATGAAAATAAAAATTGTAAAATGGTTGGGGTAAAGGTAACGGCTAATCCAAAACATAAAGAAAAAAAGTTTTCAGCTTGAAAAAAGTACAAAAACACTATTTTTGTACAGTAACAGCACCTGTACCCACACTTTAAGGAGCTTATAATATAAAGGTCAATTTGCTACACCAGAAAGTTGGTGAATGGTTTCATTAATGGTGAAAATTTGATGAGTTGTAATTTTTATTTTTATTTTTTTTCCCAAAAAATAGGAGCGAGCGAATCCGTGAACCAAGAAATTAAATCGGTGTGGCCTAAGTACAGCCCTCAATTATACCCACAATATGTCAGAAATGTACATTTGATTAGAAAAGAAGTTTAAAGGCGAGTTTGTTTGCATAAATGGGGGCCCTAATGCCCTTTTGTGTAGAGTGTAATCAGCCGTTTTAATTCTACGTAGAGCGTAGATGGATCGCTTAATTCAACGTAGAGCGTAATCATTGCATTTTGCGTAGAGCGTAATTGACTCTTTTAATTCTATGTAATGCGTTGTACCTCCCCGGAATTTACCAAAAAACGTAATGGATGAATTGTGCGTATAGCGGAATCAAACCTGCCCTAACTTTTGCCCTAAGTCCCTTCAAAATGCAGGAAATTGCGTTTCAGAGGGTTTTCAAAATCTCCGTGGAACTCCTTTGCGACGCCCCGCACCATCTGCGCTCACGGCGACATAGTGAAAATATGGTGGGGGCGTCGCCCTCAAAAACGTAAACTGTAGAAATTGCATTATAGATTCGTCTATGAAGGTTAGACGTCCTGGTAATAAGATTTGCCAAAAACAGTTGCTCCAGCAAAATCATATCCAGTTGCTTACATTTAATTGAGTAACTGTTTTGGCGGCATTAAGTATTGCCTAGTCTGCGAGAAAAAGTTGCCCCTCAAATGCAGCAAATAATGTTTCAGAGGGTCAAGATTTCAAAATCGGCGCTCAAGATGATAAACATTTGGGCAGCAATATTGCACCCCTGTGTTAGAAATTTGCTGCCGCCGCCTCTGCCGTAGGTTAATACTTTTAGCTCAACTATTGTCACTTCTATGTATCATAAATACCATCTTTGACACAAACGCTCAGTCGCTCGGTGATGAGTTCTGCATAATGTGTGTGAAGCTTTCGAATTTAGCGTAGAGCGTAGAGAGGCTTCCTGAATTCAGCGTAATACGTAGCCGGCGACCAGAATTTAGCGTAGAGCGTTGTCGGGACCCCCCCTCCCATTGAGGCCCTCATAAATCATCTTACTGCTATGATTAACTACATGTGGACGCCCAAGATTTGCCAGAACGTTCTTTTAAATTCAGCAACGTGGCAGAAAACTGACAGGTTCATTTTGGTGAATCAGATATTGCACAAGAAAATGATGTGTGTAGTTTTGTTTCTCTTCTATTCTTGAACACATTTTGAACGCATGCCGTATCGCCTAGGGATGGTCACAGTTCCAAGTTTGGGCTTAATCTGAATGTACAAAAATATGTGTAAATGACTTAGGCAATAAAATTTTAATCAGATTTGATGTTTTAAGTTCACTTTGTTTTTTCTAGTGTGAATGGGCTCAGTCATTGATGCCACTTTAGCTAGGAAGCTAGTAGTATTGCTTCTACAAGTTCGGTAATGGCTACATGTTCCCATCCTCCTATGCAGGGACATCCAATGGCGAAACCGCCTGTCTCGATGTACCCTGCTTTCTGAAACGTCACCCTTAGGTCCTGACCGCCCTGCTTATAAATATTAATGAGCTTATCGTTATATATGCAAGGTCCCTTTTGAAAACTGAAAGGCCTTTTTTTTTAATTGGCTGACAGCTGGTTAGTGGCGACACCCATAATAACTAAGAGTGACAGTTGAGAAAGCAGGGTACATCAAGACAAGTGGTTTCGCCATTGGATGTCCCTGCGTAGGAGGATGCATGTTCCTAACTTAGTCTTACACTTTTACAAGTACAGTCAAGGTTACAACATGATAAAATTTCCCATTTTGGTACTTTCATCATATTCACCATCTCATGACAAAAAAAAAATTTTTCCTTTAAAACCAGGAAAATTAATGAGTGTGCTGATGTCATTCATACAATTTACTTCCTGTACATGTGGCCTTACAACAAACTAGAAACTGGTACATGTATCACTGTGATAGACCTTTTTGTCATCCAATAATAGACTGTTGTGGACTAATCACATTTAATACAACTCAGGAGCTCCATGACTGAAATACAGGTCTGGTACAGTTGAAACAGTGGGGTTCAAGTACCATTAACTGGGCAGTCTAAACTGGTCCAGACCCTTTAGCCCAGTGGTTTAATACTGCATTGGCTTTCTGAGCTGGTGGGTCCAGTTTGAATCCCAGGACCCACGAGACTGTTCTACAGGCCTGTGTTTCAGTGGCTCCCTCACTGGGAATCAAACCACTAGGCTAAAGTTAGGTCCAGACCAGTTGGACTGGTCAGTTGGTGGCGCATTAACCCCACTGTTACATATCCACCTCACCTCCAATTTTAGCATCATATGCCACACCCACTCCACAGTTCCCATTGTCCGCCTCCATGGCAACTTCTCCAGCACACTTTGTCCCATGGCTGAAAAGAACAGAGCTGACCATTCAGATTGTACAATGAACAAGATCTCCTCATCTTCAATTTTAGCATCATATGCCACACGCACTCCACAGTTGAGTTGTCGTTGTTGTGAACCCACTATTTAGATTCTAGTCTACTGATCTGGTGTTAATCTTCTATATGACAATGACAATTAAGGGTTAATGACCCGCCCCGAGGTGTATAGTGGTGTCATAACGCCTGGTCCTTTGCTATATAACCACCGAGGTGGTTTTATGAGGTGGTTATAGCAAAGGACCAGGCGTTATGACACCATACATACCGAGGAACAGGTGGGTCATTAACCCTATTATCATATAGCTTACCCACACTGACCCATTTAAGAGTAGAGTAGAGTAGAGTTTCCGGTTAAAGGGGCATTCCACTCCAAAAGCGGGCATCATAATTCATCAGAGAATAAATTGTTATGCTTGAATAAAGTTTGTTTTGTCAAATCTACCATGAGTTGAAGCCTGAACGCAGGGCGTACATTATAGCGATCGACTTCTTGAATTCCCCGGTGGTCCCTTACAACCAATCCCAGAATTCAATGCGCATGTTGTGTTTACGAAGGGCTGAATCGAAGAAGCCGCCAAGGACTCTTACTGGTGAAAAGGTTGGTACTGGCAAAATTTCGATATTATGATGCTCAGGATTGCTTTTATGGCTAGACTGAATATGTGTGCACAACCTCTATCAGAACTGGTAGGCCAACGCGTTCCAATCATTATTTGTGGGCCATTCTATAGCGATCTGCCAATATGTAGATAGCCATTTTAGATAGCAGAATGGTCCGTAAAAAGTGGCCAAATTTCTGTATTCCGAGGTTCGCTGAGCTTCAGACTTTTTGTGTACCTTCCCAAATGTCCGATAGTAATTTTACCGTTTTCGGTTTGCTCTCACTCACTCAGCGTACCGAGAAATTGGGCCTGAAACTGACCATGAAAGTAGCGTGTTTACTGTTAGCGGCGCCATTTTTAGCCTCCACCAGGCCTTGCTACGGGGGTGCGTGGATCGTACAATTCGGGAAAAAAAATCGGGAATTGGCCAAGGGAGTCAGTCCAAGATTAGATTCACATTTCCCCTCCGTGGCCGACCAACCTCTCTGGTAGCAAACCCCTGCCTTAGGCAAATTATTCTCCTATGAAACCAGCGTAGTCAGTCTGGTATTGAGGCTATCCATTGTTTGTTTTGACATACGTCACATGCAAGTGTATGGCGACAAGCGACTACTTTTAGCTCTCACTACAGTGCTAAAATCTCTGCATCCCGGAAAGCTAAGGTCTTCAAACGTTTTGTGTGCATTCCTAACTGTTTGATAGTAACTCGTCTGCTTTCGTTAAATTTGTAGTTATACCGTTTACGAGATATCGGGCCTGAAATTGACCTTGCATTCAGAGTGTTTTCGGCTAGCGACGCCATTTTTTGTTGACATGTGATGACCTAGTATTTACTACAGTGATAATATCTCTGCATCCTGAAAAGCTAAGGTCTTCAAACTTTTTGTGTACATTCCTAACTGTTTGATAGTAACTCGACTGCTTTCGTTAAATTTGTAGTTATACCGTTTACGAGAAATTGGGCCTAAAATCGGCCTTGCATTCAGAAGTGTTCGCCGCCACGCCATTTTTGTTGACATACGATTACCAAACTTTTACATTGTATTCAAGTGCTAACATCTCTGTATCCCTCTAAAACTACGTTCTTCAAACTTTTTGTGTACATTCCTAAATGCCTGGTAGTCACTCGACTGCCTGTAGTCGTACAATTTACAAGAAATTGTTCCCAAGGTTGGCTAAGATAGCAGACACCACCGGAAGTGCAGGATTTGCAGAAATCCATAGGATGCAAAAATGTCATAGAGTTCCATGTCTTTAGAGATATGCATGAACTGGTGCATAACTGCCACTTCTGTTTTTGTTTGATAGAAAAGAGAAGGACGTGGTCTAGGAAAAGTCCAAGTCAAAAGGTAATTAATTTTTACTTTCATTACTAGTGTGTGTCTTTAGCTAAAGTGTCCTCATGTGCCTACTTACATGTATGTATATTTATTTCTTAAAATGACAACACTGGATTTGTCAAGGGACATGATATGTTTGGTAAGATTACTTGTTAGAATGGTAAAAAAGATTGACAGAAGTGTATGATTTGGGCTAATCGACTAGGCACTGGTATACCTCAAAGTCAAACCAAAATATTTATTGCACTAACAAATTTTGTAGTGCATGCAAAATCTAATCATTATCATGACAAGCTTATAATTGCTTCTTTCCTGGGAGTGACTCTGAAATTAATATTAGAAATGTTCTCTGTTTTGGCATGTAAAAGAATATGTGGCTACTATACTGTATAGTAGCTAGTGTAAATCTATATTCAAAACCTTTCAAATATCCGATTTAAGAATTATAGTCAATACAGTACTAATATACATTGGGTGCAGAAATGTGCACAATGCTCCCTGGTATAAGTGATATATTCTTTTGTAGGCAGCCCAGAAGCCATTCTTGCTTGCTTACATGCTTGATGGATGTTATATTCAGAAAAGCCATCTTGGGGTTGGGTGATGTTGTAATACTAAGATCATACTAATAGTTCATGTATGGTCGATTTCAGCAAAAGGTTGACATGGAAGAGTCAGTTTTTGCATGGAAAGGGGGATGGAGTTTGACATAGATGCAAATGTGGCCTAGTATTATTTTGTCATCAATGAATATCTTAATCACAAGAACATTGTTGACTTCAGAATATGTTCTTTGCAGTTGACCTAAGGCAGCAGTTGGACTACAGTAAGAGGCAAGGAGACTATGTGGTCAAAAACATCTGTGAGAAGAATCAGGACTACACTTTCAAAAAGAAAGGTGTTGGAGGCTGTCATACACAGGCGTCAGGAGTTTTGTGGTGGCTAGGTGCTCCAAAAGCCTGACTTTCCAGGCCAGACAATAAAACTACAATTTACAGGCTAGTAAACAAGTCTCGTTTGGAACTCTACTGTTTTCATGGTCATGTTTTTCTCATTTTTGTTATGTTTTTTGTAGCATACATGCTTTATATGACAAAACTACATGTAGTTTCTGTTTTGAACGTTTCAAAACTACTGCTGCTATTTCTCTTAGACACAAGAAATGTGAAAATATAAATATTAATTCAATTAATGAACATCCAACTTGAACATGTTGGCAGTAGCCCATATACTTCAGGTTAAATCCAAGTAGATCCTGATATACTGATGTCATATGGCAGGCTATATCTATTATGTTAATAAGGACAAGTTCCCATTGTATATCCAGTGGATCATTTTATTCATAAATATCCTGCCTACATATGTCTGAAACAAATGCTGTTTTACAACAATATATGTGTGTCCACCAAATTCATCTCTGCCTGTTTTTCAAAATCACACAGAAATGTAATTGTATATTGATACAATATACATGTCTTTCTTGCTGTATATCTAGTTCAAAGGAATATGAAAGTAAGGATACTTAATATGTTCAAGGTTTCTATTTGGCCTGTTGTATAAAGCATGAATACACATGTAGGTAGATAAATTCATACAGGTGAGGTAGATATATGTCTGCATTTGGTTGAATGCACCTGTTATAGTGCAAATAATGTGGAAACTGTGTAACACTGTGTTATCAAGATTGTTTTATTTTAGCATGGTCATATATAAGTGCAGTTTTCAGTACTGCAGTGCAGACCTCATGAGACGGGATGGAATTCCTCGTGTAGCTTGACCCATACCGCTGCGATCGGGGTTGCTGTGGTCCACGGAATCTGTCAGCTCACGAGGGTCGTGGCAACACATACACTCACGCACTGTAGGCTGCAGTTGTAGTCATCGCACCTGCACCATATGCTTCTTGGCGCTAGCATGCATGCAACCCTCCGTCTCGTAATCCCGGCCGTCCCATGCCGCCCCTGGTTGCGTGGCGGTCCCAGCAAAGGCTTCTACAGGCTGATTGTTCTCATTGCTACTCTCCGACTCTCCAGAATCACGTTTAGGCTCATATGCGTACGGCATAATGTCGTCTGGGTCGAACTAGTCTGAGCCACGGCCGCCTCAGCCCGCCATGACACTTTGTCGTCTGCTTCGTGTTTTGATCTGTGCGGATGCCCATATTTGGAAAACCCGTGACGTCAGGTGAAAGCCGAGAATTGGAAGCGGTCCCGTATGGGGGTTCATAGGTTTAGAACAGTGTTTGGTCGAAAAGTCAGTCGTGGTGATTTAGTCAAAAGTAGGGTGCATTTGTATTCCGAAGAGTGTAATATATATGGGAAAAATACCCGTTTCATGAGTGGAATCCCCCTTTAAGTAGGAGCGACAAATTCCTTTATAAACATACATCTTTTATTCAGTACATAAATTTGAACAGTGAATTTGAACAACATAAAACTTGTACGTGAAATGTATTTCTGTTCCAAGGCTTGAAATAAGAACAAATTCGATTCATTATGGTACAAACTGTTGCACGCTCCGTATTTCTCCACTCGCCCATTCTCCAGTTTGTCGAGTTCGTTCGTATCAGACGCTAAATCTCTGCCGGCTTTCCTGAGGCATTGCGGGATCCCTGTGCTTCTCAGGTCTTGAGAATCTCGTTCACTACGAACCCAGACACGACTTCTCCGAAGAAAGGTAGCATTTTGGTCCTCCAGCGCCATGACCGCTACTCAATGGCAGACCGTGGTGTTATTGTCGTCTGAACTTGGGCGGGGGTGCAAATAATTTTATTTTCCATTTGCAGTTTAAATTGGACATGACTTGAAATAGATTTTGTTGTCGTAAATATTATAGGTAATTCAATGTTGTTTTAAGACGGTAAATGTTTTCTTTGAACAAAGAAACAAGCACTACCGATGTTAATAGAGGGAGCCACCCCCCCTGCCATGCCTTTACTTATTCCCCTATCTTGGCAGATGGACGATTCCTGGATATCTCATTCTGATTGGCCAGCGTCCTGTTTGTCTGTCCTTCTGATTGGTTTAAACTTTCAAAAGTTTTTGATGCACACGTGCGATAATCAAAAATTTAATGCACGGCTGTTACGGCGTCATAACCTGCATGAAATGGGGCCTTCTGATTGGCCCACGTCCCCTGGCTATGTGATAATGAAGTTTATTGCATGTTCATGCCCCATTGGGGCTAAATGCATTCAGTTTGGTACATAGAAAGTAATCGGAAAACTATACATATACTGCAGTTTACATGCCTCTTCTCTCTTCTTAAAACATGCGTGGACGAGCTTACAGAGTTTTTCCAGTATATCGTAGTTAGATGATGACATAAGGTATTTGAACAGATCTTCCTTCGTTAGGTGCGCATATTTTTTATCTATATGTGTATCATTAGCGAATGCATTTCGCAGATCTTTGTATAGTGAACACTCTAGGACAAAGTGTACTTCGTTTTCTACATACATGAAACTCTCATCGCAAAATATACATAATCTATTATCAGGGGGAGTTCGGTTATATCTACCAGCTTCAATTACCACTGGATGATCGCTGATCCTTAGTTTGGTTATGGCTTGGCGATATCTAAAATTTGCTATATCCAGATATTTTTCTCTTTCATACGAATGCTTAAATTTTCTGTAAGTTCTTAACTTATTTCCTTGATTTTCCTTCATGCCAGGAGAGTTAAGAACTGCTATCTTAACGTTATCATTTAAGTTGAGAAACTGCGCCCTGTAAGGAGGGGTCGATGAGGAGGGTATGATTCCCAGGTTTCCACAGGCCTTTCGGAGAGCGGACACTGACATATGGCTTAATATTGGTGAGGCCATGGCAATACAGACAGCTCAATAATTGGGGATGCTATTTAAATACTGTATACAATGGCATGCCTTAATGTGGGCTCATCCCTGAGGCATTCCCCAAAATGACAGAAGAAGGAGTAGAAAGAAAGAAGAAAAAACACCAGCACAAAAACAATACAGTCACATACAACTGTATGTTTTCTTATGGGGAGCATAATCAACATCTTTTCCACATCTTCTGGTGTATAGGGACAGTTCCAATCTCTGTTTCTATAGCCCGTGGGCCACACAGGCCACTACATTACTGGTAGTGTAGTGTATTCAAATACAGTAGACACCAACTACCGGTAATCGCATTCTGGCCAATTGCATAATTAGAGGAGTTGCATAGAAATCTAAAAACCCAAACCATTTCCCCAATTAGAAATACCACAATACGGCATAATTGCATAAGCCACAAGGACAGCATGGGTCTATGCAAGGGAACAGAACTGTCCAACTTGTAATTGATAAAGTTGTCTGTTTGTGGCCAGTTTGGTCTCCTACTCTTAATTGACTAAGCTTGATATGACTGCATACAATCATCTGACAAATCGGTCATACAGTTAGTAGGACACTCTTTCTTATGTGCTGAGTGACACACCAACATCATTTGGCTCTGGTGTCAACGTCTATAAACATAGATATTACAATGTCTATAAACATAGATATTACTGGTATTACCTATTACCTATTATCACCTACTATAATGATAACAAAAGAGGATCTAGTAGTGGTACTTACTTCATGGGATCATCAGACTGAGGAACAGGCATGGGGTTTCCATTCAGGTTCCGTGGATCTGAGTAGTCAAAACTGGCCTCTGGGTCCTGGATATCAATCAATCAATCAATCAATCAATCAATCAATCAATCAATCAGTAAACCAACCAATAAATCAATCGATCCCAACCGTCTTGAATGTTCATGTAAGTTACATGTCAGCAACCAGGCACTTACATGTACTTACTGCCCACCAACAAGGTAATACTATGGAGCACTTCTGCCGAAATGATAACGCCCTTATTGCAGCTGTACCTACTTTCAATTTACAATTAATGTTTATCTGCCCCCGCATGAAACAACTAATAGTATACTTTGTACGAGTATGCAGTCGGCTAACCCTAGCAAGGGAAAGACGAGCCTGGAGACAACTTAGTCTTTATCTTCATGGCTACCTTGTCCCCCCAACGACCTGGAGGTCAAGGGACTAGGTCGGTAGGTACATGTAGGTAGGCAGACGTCAGTAATCTAAAATTGTCCCATCCAGTATGACCAATGCTTCTTATTCTGGCTATGCTGTGGATGGACTTCGATGGATGTTCGGATGAACTTGTGGGAATTGAATTTATCGAAATCCATCCTCAGGAAAGCCAACTTGAGAGACACTGAATGGGAAATCTAGATCACTGACGTCACATGATTCAATCATCAGGCAAGTTTCAAACAGTGAGACAGCTCTGAACTATGACTTAATATGTAAAACAAGTAAGAACTTTACTTTGGGTGTATTTGTATAGTAGGATTTTCCATTTTTTGCGCAGCTTTCCTTTAATGATCAACAGTTGACATTTCAGCTTAGTTAATTCCATTGGCGCTGTTTTCTGCATTGTAATGTTTTTTTCTTAATTCCAAACAATATTTTCGACTTCAGGCAATGATTCAATACCTGTTTGCACCAGTTGCAGTCCTGTGAGATACATGTACCTGCTTATTAAATGAAATTCAATTAGAAAGCTCTGGTAAAAAAATCTACAACATGTGGCACATGCTGTATCGGTTTCTCATGTAACAACATGTGGCACATGCAACTAGCATGTTCACGCTATGGCTGTCCAGCTCACGTGCAGTTACTGGGTAAAATTTTTGTCATCATAGGTTTTCAAATTCTATTATGCAACAGAATGATGGATGCTGGCAAAAACGATTAGCAACTTTATTGCCCTAGGCTACAATTTATCTCTAAATTGGTGTATATGAGTTTATAGCCTCCTTGGAAAGAGTGGATTCATAACAAAACTTTGCAAAGTGGATTGTTTAAAGTTCAGGACTATTCAGATTGTTTGGAAGAAATCAGTCTTCAAAACAGAGCCTATGGGTATAATCTACAAATGTACATGTAGGACATCACAAATTCCAAGTATCTTAGACGCTAGAAAACTTACATAGTTTCTCTTCAGATCCGGATGGGTGTAGTCAAATCCTGCAGAACAGAGGAGGAAAGGACCAAGTTGATACAGGGAACATGCATTTGCTACTAAGTGATCTAGGCCATTGACATACCCACAAAGAGCCTACCACAAATGCCCGGAAACAAAGTTTAACCACTTCTTCTGTGTCCGGGACGTGTTCGTGACTGTTCATTCCCACACACATAGCCTTGAAACTCCTGGAAATGCCTGGACACATGCAAACCCAAACTATTTTGATATGGCCAACAGCCCAACACTAGTATTCAAGTAGTCTCTTTGTACAACAAGAATTCAGAGACCCCAAACCTCCATGAAATATTCTAATTATGCAAATGACTTTCACTTCTGCATAATTTATGCTTGGTTGTAACACCTTTAACTAACTTACACAGGTCAGAATGTTGACAATCCAATCAGTTACTACATGTACATAGATGAATTAGGACACTTTAACATTAATTTTAAGCAATAGTATGCAAATCAGGAACTTATTTAGTATCTGCTACTCTTCCACCTACCACAATCTACATATTAGGGCTGGGTATCGATACAGCGTACCGATACAAAACCGTTTTTTCTTATTGGACCGGTCCAGAAAAAACGGACCTGAAAAAATTAGGTGCACCGGATGTTGGACCGATTAGAAAATTAACAGATTATTTTATAAGGCATTCAAACATTTGGGCGCTTGGAGGTGGAAGAAAATAACATGAGTGAAGTAGAGTAGAGTTTATAGTAATTTCTACCAAGTTTTACAGCCAATCGCACAGGTGCAGTTAGCGTTGTAGGATTATAAAACGCCAGTTTAGTCTAATACTCCACCAAACAGATTTCTTTGTAGTGACATGGACCATGGGTATGAGTCATACTGAATCAGGTTCAGGTTCAGGTCCGGACCTGGACCTGATCCTCTGGACCTGAACCGGACCTGAATTTTCTGTACCGGTACCCACCCCTACTACATATGTTACAGCAAGGGGGTTAACCTCCTTGGTTACAGGTATTTGAGTCCTTTAATGGAAAACATTGTTGTACAGTAAATATAATTGATTTTTCTCATTAAGTATGCAAATTAAGTCCATGTTTGCAAAATTTTCACCTGTCTGCCAAAGATACCTACATGCTAAATATAATGGAAATCCATCATTTCTATACTCCGTTATGCTCCTTGGAAGATTCTGAAAAATTGCCCCTGCAGTTCCAGAGCAAGCCGCTAGGGTGCCCTAACATACATCACTTCTTCCTTACATCCCAAGCTATCTGCCACCAAAAAATCAAGGCCATAGCATGCCTAAGTCAAAAGCACTACCAAGGTCACATGACAGGGGACCAAAAATTGACTCTGACCTTCATCTTGCCAACACCTACCCACATACCAAATATCGTTACAATCCATCCAGAGGTTCTAGAGTTATGCTAACCACAAATATCCGGAAACACAAACACACAGACACACCCAAAACTATACCAGGTCCTCCATTTTTCAATAATGATGTTTATCACTGTTCATACTAGCAATTTTTTCATATGAGATGGTATGAATCATTAGAATGTAACAAATCTTTGGAGCATTTGATTATGTTTGATTATCTGCCACCTTCAGCGCCATACTTTCATGGGAAAACTGAACTGCACTGTTACAGTTACTGTAGGCAATACACACAAACACTACTAGTGTTTTGTGAAGCTTGTGTTACCAGTACTGCTAGGTACAGGTCACATATTTAGCAGCACAAGGATGGACTTAAAAACAGAAAATATTCAATGTAGATTTACTTACCGTCATCAACAATGGTTGCCACAATGCCCTTCCCTGTGTACCCATTCACCCAGGCTGGAATCACGTTGATGTCCAGGCCCTTTGGTCCCTCAGTTTGGCCATCATTATGCTGAAAATTGATAAATCTATAATAACTATTTCAGACTTATCCCGTTTCTTGATTACTATGCACCATAGTTGAAGTACACAAGCCCGTTTTGGGGCAAGTACTTCTATCTTGAACACCGTCATGTTGAACCTGATAGGTTTAAATAACACCTCCTTGGTCAAACTAAATGGTGTTTTTCACCTTTCCCAGCGTAATTGTGCTTATGAATTTTCAAAAAAATTACCCTGAGAAACGTGACCATACATGTATATATACGACACAGTCACTGTAGCACATAATCACAAACTACTGCTTGAATTGTTAACTTCAATACAAACCATAAAATGAAACAAAAGAATTTTTCTTCTGACAAATTGACTAAAGAAAGTGCTTTCAAATTGTTTTATGTACAAGTCATGCAACATTGAGCCAGGGTGATACATTACTTAGACAATTAGGATACAAAATGGCCCATAACTTACAATATGAAAGACAGAAGATATGGTTTTATAAATGGCAAAAATGCTAACAGAAGTCTCATTGTGAGTTCATAACATGAGAGTGAACTTCAAGTGACACCATCAGTTTGACACAATGACCTTCCAAACTTGCTGACAAAAATGACAAACGAACAGCTCTTCTTAAATGAAACTTGCCATATTTGTGGTTAGGCCATGTTGACTAGATTATAATTTATGTTATACGAACAACATTCTCTAGGAACCCCAAAGCTGATGCAAGCGTACAAATTTTTAAAAAAGTAGATCAAAATAATAAAAAGTTGTCTTCATTTTGAAATCTAAGTCCCTGGTCAGGCAGGTTGAACAAATGCCTAACACAACACGGTATATTGACCAATAGATTCTTCATTTTTGTTCCTTCATACAATTATCATTTATGTATCTTGTTCTTTCTTAGAATGCACATTGGCATTCAATGACATTTCTGATGTATCTTCTTTCCATCTACAGCATGTCTTTTTTTGAAAGACAAAAATTGGTGCATGTGCAATGTCATCCATACAGTCATGTATCATCAATATTATTGGTAATACAATGTACTAGTAAGTTACAGACAGGGACAAAAATAACATTATGACATATATGGTAAATTGCTCAGATTCTTCTAATAACAAAGACTGCAACCAAAAATAAGAAAGAAAATAGAGAGAGAAAGAGGAGCTACTCACCACCAGTCATCTTTAGCTTAGGAGCAAGTTTGCAAAACAGAAAAAAGTATATTATTTCAAAGGTAATAATGTGACAGTACTTCTGTTAAAGTGGGACTCAACTCCACAGGCAAGTGCTGTGGTTGTGAAAATAGTATCTTTTGCACACAAAATACATGAATTGTATTGGCAACTGAACACATTTGACTTGGACTTGACAGCATTACACAGCATTACACAGCATCAATGTGCTGATAACCCTCTGAATCCATTGCAGAAATTACAGCCAGGACCTGGTATACATGTAACTGTAGCATCTTACATCAAGAACAATATTGGACACTACACAAACCACTTATTCTCTTCTTAAGGTAACCATTCCCACCATACAATGGTCTCTGCACCTACTCACTTCATGGATCATAAATTATTCATTTCCTCCGAACTTAAGGCCACACCAATTTAATTTCTTGGTTCACGGATTCGCTCGCTCCTATTTTTTGGAAAAAAAAATAAAAATGAAAATTACCACTCAGCAAATTTTCACCATTAATGAAACCATTCACTAACTTTCTAGTGTAGCAAATTGGCCTTTATATCATAAGCTCCTTAAATTGTGGGTACAGGTGCTGTTACTGTACAATGATAGTGTTTTTGTACTTTTTTCAAGCTGAAAACTTTTTTTCTTTATGTTTTGGATTAGCCGTTACCTTTACCCCAACCATTTTAGTATTACAATTTTTATTTTTATTTCGCCCTCTCGCTCCATATTTTTTATGAAAAAATCCGTGACCAAGAAATTAAATTGGTGTGGCCTAAGCATGAATTTTACAAATTTTGTTGCTTTTGTTTCAATGGAAATGTGGTCTTGTGACACCTGCCTAAAAAGTAAAAGTTCCCCTTAAAAACTGGCCATTCAAGTTTCTTAACTTTTTAAAGATGAAATATGAAATTGAATATAATGTCATTCTAAGATCAAAATGTAGTCTATGTTATACTGAGGTTTCCAGAGAGACAAAGAAGATTCAATCTACAAATTTAACGAATCAAATTTTAAGATTCCACAACTAAGAAGACAGCCTAATACATTGTACCTTCACCAAATCATGTTAGCCTTAACCACTAAATTAAATGTATATAATATTATATTGATGAACATTTTATTTGTGCTAAGAAATACTAACATTCACAAATTACATTCAGTTGATGGTCTTCACAACCCACAGAACACATTGTTGCCCTAAAAATGAAAGTCTTATTAGTTAGCAGAGATGGCTATTGTAGAATTTTCTCATCAATTATGCGGATGAGGCTCTGATTCCTATAATCTATGTCTAATGACATTCCCCTTCCAAATGCTCCTAGTACGAAGCTCCCATTATTTACGAAAGTATGGACTTTTAGCCTATAACGTTACTAGTACTTGGAGGAGCTGGAAAAGGCAAATCTATAAAAGTAGTCAAATTTCAAGTCATTTGGCCCAGGAACGACAGAAATGTACCCCTTCAAATATTGCGACAGGAGACAAAGAAGAAGCAGAAACAAATATAGTATTTCACTCCATGGTGAAATAAAAGAAAGTCCTGTGCTGCACCTGCAATGACTAAAATCTGAAAACTGGAGAATGGCCAACAGACTGGATACAGCCACATATTACATGTCATTGAGATTAACTTAATAAACTAATAAACAATTATTAACTAAGAGATTGCAACATGGTTACTCACCAAATACCACATCCTGCTATACTCCGGGTCATTGAACTTGACCATTTTATCCACCTTTGAGCTGTGACCCTGTTCAATGACAGAGTTCACAAAGTCATCCACGGCCGCCCGTGCCTCTGCCTTGTCTCCATCAGAGCCCTTCTTTTCCTTCTCAGCTGCAGAACTCTGGGATGGCAGAGATAAGGGGATGAAAGGGCATGGCCGAGCCCCACGTGGAATATGAGTACTGGGGGTAACGCTACCTTTCTTCGCGTGGTAACCTTTATCCGTTGTATTTAACTCCAGGATATTTTGGAATATCAAGTTGGCAGATGGAGGTCTCAAACTGCATTATAATGAAGAAAAAAAACAATTTGAAACCATCGTCCATCCACGTCATATCCCTAAACAACCTGTTTTTAGGTACAACGGATATAGGTTACCACGCGAATAAAGGTGAACTAGCGTTAACATGTACAAATATAAAACTGTAGGTGTGGTCAAATGTGGTGTAATGGCAGGTTTTGGGGCCTGTAACCCAGACGTCCAGGGTTCAAATCTGTTGATATGCCGTCGTTGTGCCTTTGCACACAACTTAACACAACTTTCCTCACTTCACTCAAGTGTAAATGAGTACCTAGCTTCAGGTTAGGCCGTCCCTCAGATAGGATGTTAAATGGAGGTCCCGTGTTTGAGGAGAGCCACATGTATACCTCAAGCATGTAAAAGAAGCCCCCCACACTTATCAAAAAGAGTAACACAAAACAAATAAAAAGGGGGACTAGTGACATAACATCAGAGACTCAAGTGGAGGGAGATACATTTGTTACAAGAAATGAATAAATGTCTAATGTACTAGTATAACATTGTGATGATAGTACTGTAGAAGCCATCTAATTGCACACCCCATTTGCCTACATATTTCGTGCAATCATCCGGGTGGTGCAACAGAGCGAAGTTATCTAGCTGCAACTCACAACCATGGGATTTAGGGATTCTGTGCAAATAACTGAAGTGTGCAGTAATCTGCTGTGCAATTAACTGGCTTCTACTGTATTTTGTGTTACCTGCTCTTCTGACATGTCTCCCCTCTTTGCCATCAGCGCCTCCCTCCTGACCTCACTGAGTGAGATATCTGGGTACTCGTCTCCAACGAAGGACTGCTCTTTGAAAGCAAAGGGATCATCTGCAAACAGCTGTCGTTTCACCCGTTTGTGTGCCACTTGCTGGGACAGCCAGTGCACCTGCAGTGGGGAGAACAGATGGGAAAACATGTCAGCAAAAAGAAATAGAGAAATCATTGAATAATAATTCTATGGAGGGAGGGAGGGAGAATACTCTCTTTACTTCTATGTATGTTAAGTTACAGCCCATAGCAACAGTGATGGTTGTCTTCTCGTTCACACCTTGTACATTATGTATGTATGTAGACGCTCTTTGATCTTGTAGGTTGTTAGCCTTGTGTTAATTCTGTCTGCCAACCCTGTTCTACAAGACAAAGGGTTGTCTGCTAAATGGAACCTTGTACTTGTGTGTTAAAAGTTACAGGACTGGTTTATAAATATCAATAGAATAACGCCGACTAATTAGGGTAAGATAAATAGAACAGCAAACTAGAGTTAGCAGTTCAGTCCATGTAAGAGAACAGTCTGTACAGAGGAGCACGTGCACTGTCGTAACTGGAATACCCGCCGAGCCGCGTTGAAGCCTGATCCGTGCCTGTAACTGTGAGTATAGTATAGTATAGTATAGTAAAACACAACGCAATGTCCTACCTTATGTAATATCGTCACAACGGCTCGTGTTATGGTTAGGGATTCCTTAGTGCATTGATTATTATTGCTGTTTCCTGATTGTATTGTTGTGCTCCAATAAATGTACTTCACTGGGACCAGAATCTAGTCGAACCGCCTTTGCCTTTCTTTAGTATTAGAGTAAAGTTACGGTAAAGTAAGTGGTTACAGAGAAATCATTGAATAATAATTCTATGGAGGGAGGGAGGGAGCAAGTTTTGTTTTGTTTTGCACTGCCAGTATTCTTCTTTGCTAATTGGCTAACGGCCAGCGGTGAGATTTTCAAAAGAGTCACGCCCAGTCATCAAGACCACGCACCATGAGAAAGTTCAAATCATCGCATAACGTTAATCTACAGTTCAGTTTTATCCGAAAAATGGAGCTAGGTTCTGGTAAGCGATTTGCAGAGAATCGAACGGGGTGAGACTGTTCATGCGGTGAAGGAAATCACGCGGGTTCGATTCTCTTCACTTGAATGCGGAGCGCGCACGGCGATGGTGAGCCAATACTACCGACCTACTAGACAAATTAAACGTTCTAATATCTTCAATTCAAGGCGCCGCCCGAACCCCCGTCATTTTGAAAGACGTCGGGTACGGGCGCTGACACACTTTTGACAGCGATACTTGTCGATAACGTATAGTAAGACTCACTCTATTTCTGGGTTGGCATTTAACCCTTTGCGGGAATGTAGTAACGTTAACGTTACTAATTACGTAAGTCAGCAACAAAACAGAGACAAGTAGCTCACGTAACACCACCATCGTTATTTTCTACAAAACAGTCTTACATACCACAGCAAATTCATCGTAATTTATTTTTTTTATTTGAATATGCCGCCAAAAGTTGACCCGCAGTGCATGACGGGTTAGCGTCATCATGCCAAGACGCAATGTTTTTCTTTGTCCAAGTAGCGTAGTTAATGTTTCCATGTAGAGTTTAGATGCTTATGTACGATATCTCGGCCTGCTATGATAAGAAATTGTGACAAATCAAATGACAGTGTAAAATGTATCTGTAACTAGGATTCTGAACAGTTTTATGGAAAAAAATGCTAGCACCGTTTTATAACGTTGAATCATTGCTAGTTTTTCATACTACGTGACAACCACACACTCAGACATTCACTCAGCTATCATCCCTCCAGATATGTGCAATGTAGATCATTAGTTTTGTGAGCTGTTTATTTTGAAATCAATGACTGCAGTAGGAATTTGAGGATTTCTGCAGAAATCTTTGCCGTCTCGCAGACGTTCAGAACTTGTGGGACGGTCTGCGGAAGATTGCGGGACGTTCTGCAACCAGAAGATGAGGGGCGTCTTGCACAACTTGAAGCATATTTCTTGGAATTTACTCATGACATTATATAAATATATTCTTTTATAAATTGATTATACTGTCCTCGTGCGTCAAAATTGATTCTATGCATCTTTCGATGCTGTTCCAAGCTACGATTGCCCGTCTTCCAGGTTTCTAGCTGATGTGAGGTCCTCTTTTTTCCCCGGTTTTGTCCGGGCAGTAACCTCAAATCAAGTAGGCAACACCATGCAACACCATGCACTTTCGGATTTCGAAAAATCTAAAAAGTGCATACTTCCATCAAGAAATATGGTACTACTACTACTACAAATGGAC
The DNA here is from genome assembly GCF_000003815.2 of Branchiostoma floridae. Lineage (NCBI taxonomy): Eukaryota > Metazoa > Chordata > Leptocardii > Amphioxiformes > Branchiostomatidae > Branchiostoma > Branchiostoma floridae. The sequence goes on along the minus strand of NC_049987.1, from coordinate 74,684 downwards.
ATTCCTAAGTGAGTAACCCTCCCAAAAAGACTACCTGGGGATCCGACGCCAGCTTTGAGTTCACGTCATCTGCACTTCTTTTGGACCGGGCTTCAGTCCTCTCATGGAGTAGGGTGTAGTGGTCAGCAAGATGGTCAAACTGTGGACAAAATGTTGTACAAAATGTACAAAATTGTAATCTCCATTATGTAAGGCGACGCTAATTCACTTTCATTATCAGTTCTTAGAATTAGAAATTGAGAAAAAAGAATTGTTCTTCTCATCTACTTCCGCTTTAACCTCATCAGTCCACCAACCAGTTCTTTTCTTTCTCGGATTACCCACAACAGCATTTCATGCTGGATGTCTTGGAGGCAGGTTTTTAAGGAGTTCCAGTATTTGTCTACATCTGCCTGGCCTGCATGTGACTTTTTAAGGTGAAGGTCCCTCTCCACCCTCTTGTCTATTAGTGCACTAAGTCCCACACGGACTGCATGCCACGTGTAAGACGGCCCCAACAGATGCAGGTTTGTTGTTTTGCAGTTTCTGTCTCATAGGAGGACTTCCGACCAAGGATGCAAGGGGTTCCTCCTACCCCTGACTAGGGATGCATACCGGTACGCCGGACCGGTTCTGGACTTGCAAATTAAACGTTTTGGTTCAGGTCCCCCCCCAAAAAATTAAACCCAAGTGATTTGGTACTGAACTCATAAAAAATCTATCTCTCTTTTCGCTTTAAACCATCTCAAACCTCCCAAAAATCTCGAAATTTGTGCTTCAACAAAGATGAAAACATCGCCAAACATTGCTGTCCATGGAGCATGTGAAATACTCACTTGCACAGGGTAACCACATTTTGCATGGCGCAACTTACTTCTAAACTCAAGTTGCACTGTGAGCAGCCTAGATTTTGGGCCTTTAGAACTCGATTTTCACTGTGAGCAGCCTAGATTTTGGGCCTTTAGAACTCGATTTTTGCTGTAAATTTAACTTGACGAGGAAGGAAAAAATCACACACTGTAGTAGTAATTATTTACGTATAGTAATCATTAACATCCATTATCATAATACCACCACTAATCATAATACCGCCAAATAAATAGGCGATGAATTTAAGGAGATGTACTTGTGCAGCAACAGTAATTTTGGAGGTATGTACACCTCAGACATCCACGTGTTTAACACATTCTTAAAACTTGGCTTCGATAACAGTGCATTCGAAGACAACAAGGCCAAATGTTCCTTTTCAGGGCAGGTCACCAGATTTGTAGATAATAATCACACATGCTCACGGCACAAGACGAGCATGATTCAACAACAATCTTGAATTTCTTTTGGTGACCTACAACTCGGTGTGAAGAACCGTTGCATTATCGCCCGGATCTATGGCTGAATGGGTCAAATTGAACATACGCCGCCATTTTCTGGCCATTTTCACTTCTACGCTAGCAGTAAAGTTTTACGTCATAGCGGTTGTGACAGACCAAAATTAAAGCTCACGCTAAGGGGCGAGCCAGTTGAGAGGGTCTCTTCATTCAAGCTCCTTGGAGTAATGGTCAGCAATGATCTTACATGGGGTCCCCATGTTGAATACATGCAATCAAAGGCTCAACTGCGTATACATTACCTGCGTGTAGCGAGACGTGCTGGGTTACCTTCAGATGTTCTTTTGCAAATTTACATATCTTTCATCCGCCCGGTGCTCGAGTATGCCTCCCCTGTCTGGGGCAGTCTCCCACATGGTTTGTCAGATGACTTGGAAAAGGTTCAAAAGACATGCCTCAAGATATGTGGTTTACCCTGTAACCATCTGCCAACCCTTGAGTCAAGGCGAAGGGAGGCGTCTCTACGCAAGTTGAAAAGGATTCTGAAATATCCCTCACACCCCTGGCACCCCCGCGATATGAACTGAGACGCAGAAAGCCGTACAAACTGCCAGTCAGCCGTACCGAGAGACATAGGAAGTCGTTTGTGGCAAGGGCAGCGAGAGACTTACTAGACTCAGACTAGTCAGAGTGAGCCCCATGTCACTGTGTGCGATATCGTTCGCCCCCATCATGTGCAATATATATGTACTCAGTTGTTATTGTTGTGTTGTTATGTACGTCGTTAAGAGATTGACACACGAAATGGTTTTAGAAATTGTATACTACCTATATCTTTATTTTAACTATATATGATTTTAACTGCCAATATATAAGTATTATTAACTTGTTTCACTGTCATTTCAACGCAATTCAGTCTGGATGACTGCCATGTTGATTCAATAAAGTTTGATTTGATTTGATTAAATGAAAATTCTTGATAGTACACGTCCGTTTTCTCATGACTTTCTGTATGCCCATGCAGGTTTCTGTTTAATTTTTGTACAAATACTAACAGGAAAGGAAGGAACAACATAGGATGTATATAGCTACGTAGCGGCAGTTAATTGTGCCGTGTTTCTTCCTGGCGGTATTATTGAACCCCCTTCCAACCACGCGCCCGTTCTCTGTGTAATTCCGCAGTGTGTTACAATTACGATATTACGTTTTAGCACGACAAGAGAGACAAAAAAAGATTTTTAAAAAAAGTGGCAAACTGAAGAAAATGATGCGTTGATCATTTGTCAAATATAGTATTGTTTGCGAACTCACAGTAAACGTGGTGGTATGATGGTAATAGATGTTACATATTCTTGATGATTTATGGTTTTCAGTTTCAGGGCCTGGACCTATACCTCTGGATTTGAATCCGGACCTGAACCTGAAAGTGGGTTTAGGCACACATGCCCAAACAAAGGTCTGTCACTAGCTACAGCTAACTACTCATCTACATGTAAGTGAGGAGAGTCCTGAAAAGTACCTTCCCAATGGCACAAGATCGGTGACATGGCAGGCATCGTATACTTATCTAACGTCCTTGCTTGGTTAGTTAGTTAACAGAGGCAGTTAATCTTGTCAACATAAAGATAACATTTTAAAACACCAGAAGTTTGGATACTTCACCAGGTCAGGTCAGGTCCGGACCTGGATCCGACCTCTAGACCTGCACAGTCAAACCTACATACCTAACTTTTTTGTACCGATACCCACCCCTAGTAAGGCCTAGGAAAAAAAATGTTGTGTTTCCTGTAACCCGACCGACCCTAGAAAAACCTGCCGACCCTAGACTTTTTTTGGGTGGCCGGCTGGCAGACATGAATTTTCCATGTGAGAATTTGTGCAAGGAGCTTTCGAGTGATGCATCGTTATAGAATCGGTTTTTGAACATGTTCTGCTAATTCCTAGTGCAGTAGAAAAAGTCCAAATAACATCAATTACCTCTGTTTACTTCATAAATCACAGTTAACATAATTAGGAACACATAAATCATCGTAAATATGAGATACACATGGACACGTATAAACGTAGTAGAAGTTCAGAAGCATGACTCAGCTCAGGAGCATGTGCTCAAACACACAGTAAATTTTCAACTGAAACATAGAAATCAGCACCCAAACAAACAACTCAATAAACAAACAATGCTTTTTCACTATTGTACCTCCAAAATTAACCTATTTTGGTACGCCTGAAATGCAAAAAAGTCCGCCCAAAAGCCGTCCGAAATGAAGTAAACAAACCGAGAGCCGCCATTTTGTTTTATGTACAGCAGCGCCCCTATCTTATTTGGGGGGAAATGCAGGCTTGACAGCACTTGTACTGGTAATAATGTTGCATGTGAGTTTTTCCAAGGAGGTTTTATCAAATTGCATCTAATTTTTTGCTAACAAACAATTGTACATGTAACAAAAAAAAGATAATTAATATATGGTTTATGGTATAGTACTTTTGGTTGTGCATGTATTTTTTGGGGGAGTGCAAGTATTTGTATTTTTTTCCATCTGCACCAGTTGACCATGAAATGTATTTAGTCTGTATAGATTTTTATTAACTCAGAGAGCCAATAATTCCAGCAAGGTTTTTATTCTTATTTCTATAGGCAAACTTAGATAAAATTTGTTGTTGATTTTTTTTCTAACTAACATGATCAAGATGATAAAAGTTAAGTTAGGATGCTTTGCCCAATGTTTTCTACATTTTTCATGGTAACTTGCCTCAAGTTCCAAGCAGGAAATACATGACTTGGAGTTGTGTATACTGTTCCACTTGTTGAGCTTGAAGGCAGACTGTTGGCCCTTGGTAAGGGGTCCTAGTGGGGACCTATGCCCAATGTTTTGTTGGCAATTTATATCCTTGTATAAGAGTTAGTTTCTGTGTATAAGTGATAGCTTTCCCTAAAGCAGAAGATGAAGATTATGAGCCGGCAAGATGACATCAGAAGCATACAATATAAATGTACATTTCTATGTAACAAAGTGTATGGATAGATATTGACATGGACACCACCACAGTTCCCAGCTTAAGAAATAATGCTTTTGGCCAATGTGTTGCCAGTTTTCAAGCCAGGTACCATGTCTAAAAAAAAAAAAAAAAAAAAAAAAAAGATTATCCCTACCTACCGACCCTAATTTTTTCAGGACTGTTACAGGAAACACAACATTTTTTTTCCTAGGCCTAATGTACAAATGTACGTACCTTATGGAGGTATGTGAAGCCGTTCCTAGCAGCCACATGGCGGGCGGCTGTCTCCCCGCCGGATACCCGTACCACCCAGTAGTTAGTGTAGTGTGACTCTGAAGTCTGGCTGAAATGTACCATACACAGCAGCAGTACTACTACTACTGCACATCCTGCCATGGTGGAGCCTAGGGAGGGATGAAGATAGTAATTTGTCAAACATTTTACCTACCTGTAAGTGTAACTTAATGAGCATGCCTCAAAATATCTATAGCTCTGAGTTCAATGTCAAGGGTGATGTCCACCAAGGCTCACCTTGGTGCACCCAAAATTGGAGCTGTGAACCCAATTTTTTCCTGTTGGTGCACCCATTTTGTAGGTTTACATATAAAGCTATCAAAGTATACAAGTATACACCATATTCTTGACATCTAAGTGGTAGAAAGATAACAAAATGTCTATCATACTCATAGAACTTGTCAAAGAATTTGAATTTGCATTCATCAATATCCAAAAGTACCAAAACTGTTAAATTTGTGCATTTTCAACTTAACCTTGCTGATCTCCACAATCATACCACCACGATCTCAGGGTAAAAAAATTGGCCTTGCAAAGATCTCAAAGCAAGTAACCGTATCCCTGTAACGATTTCTGAAGAGCTCCATTCAGAATAAGAGCCCCTCAGAAGAGCATTAATTCAGTAGGTTTGAAATTAGGTTTTTCTGACATTCTTCTTTTTTCTATGTCCATACCCAAAATGTATTTGTTGTGCTTTAGGTTGGGTGCACAGCTCTTCTGAGAAGTCGTGAGCTAGTTTTGTTTGTCTACCAAGCAAGCCTCTGGCTTTACGTCATGGAGTGATTGTGGTTGTGCTATGACCATAACACCACACCCATACTTAAACATACCTGTATTCACCTGAGTAAACTGTAAAGCTAAAGAATACAAGCCAACCACACCTACCACACTTCATAGGGTTGGAACAAGTCAGTGCCCTACTTTTTGACGGTGATACAATTACATTTATTGAAAGCCTCAGAGTCTGTGAGTGAGGGCTATCAATCTATCTGACATTTGACTTTATGATATACAGCTGAGAAATCTCTACAATAACTGTAAACCACACAGAACTGGAACAGGCTTGGCCTACTTTCTATTCGTGTCAACCTTGCCTTCCAAAATCAGAATGCTTGGTTTAAAAAGCAAAGATTACGTAGCTATCTTATAAGGGGATTCCAACAAGCTTTCATTTGGAGCCCTGTCAGAAAATGGACCTCTCCCGTTTTACATGTAACAATGGAAACAATCATATACATTTATATGTGCATGCTAGTATATACGTCCAGGGTTCGAAATACCACCTGCATATGCAAGATTAGTGCAGGTAAAATTGGAGCTGTGCTGGTACTTCTGGTGTCTACCTGCACCTAACCTGCACTGGTCCATGTACTAGGTTATATACATTAATCTATTGTTAATAAATAACGTTGTGCAATACTATTTGTATCAAATAGTCGGTTGCACACATTAAGTTTTACCTTGCGCCCTCCAGAATTTTTATCATTCTGATTAAGGGGTCGGCCTAGGTCTCTTCTTCTTTTAAACTCATCTTATATGTTGATTATAAATGTGTTGCGTTTATATGTCAATAAAGATGATGTCAACCCCCCTGGTGTAGGTGCATGTGGAAATTATTAGCTGCATTGACTGTTACTACAAAATGTACCGTATATTCTCGAATAAAGTACGCACCCCAATTAAAGTACGCACCCCTGATTTTGGACAAGTCTTAGACAGATCTTTGGGAAAGGTAAAATGGAAAAACTCAAATAAAGTACGCACCCCTTCTCCACCAATTTTGAACAGACCTTTAACTGGATAAATTCAAATTTATGATGTTTTCCCCAGGTTATTTTGCATGAAATAACCTGCATTTACACTGTCATTGTCTCTATGAACTTGTGAATTGCCTACTGCAAATTATAAAAATCACTGAGAACTGGTAGAAGAAATCAGGAAAAACCAGTTGTACAAGTCAAAGTCACTAACTCAAAAGGATTGTATGCAAATTATTTTATTTATTTATTTCTTCCTCAAACGTACATAGGCAGGGAAATACACACATGGTAAACCCTGAATTGCGTAGGTTTGTTACAGAGAAACTTATACGTGCAGAATGTCAACAAACAAAAATACATACTATATTAACAAACACTAAGCATAGATCCGAACTCACAGGCTGATGGTAATGCTAGGAAATAGAGTCATTATAAAGTCTGACTGCAGTGTGGAGGAACGACTGTTTCAGTCTGTCAGTTCTTGCCTTGGGGAGAGTGAACGCGTTCTTATTCCTCAGTTGCCTGCCAGTAACTGTGCGTCTCTGAGGAGGCACAAGATCGTGCAGTGGATGTTCGGGTCTTAACATGTCCTTAAAGAGCTTTACTGCAGCAGCTTCTCTCCTTTCCTTTAAGGAAGGTAAGTTGGGAACTGATCGCCTACCCCCGAGAGAGATGATACGGAGGGCCCGTTTCTGTACACGTTCCATACTGTCCGATTGTTCTTTGCTGCAACCTACCAGCAGAACGTGACCATATTCAAGAACGCTACGAATAAGTGACAGGTAAATCTGAACCAGGTCAGCCACGCACATCCCCTGTTTAGTAAGTAGTCTGAGATAGTGCAGCCTGCTCGATGCTTTTGAAACGAGGGATTGTACATGATCGTGCCATGACAGCTTGCAGTCGAAGATGAACCCGAGGCCTTTTGCGACCCTTGAGAATGGTACAGGTTCACCGCCGAGAGAGAGTGGCGGTAAAAGTGGAATGTTTCTGCTGAAACAGATCAACAGAGACTGACTTTTTTTGCCATTTAGCAGCATGTCGTTGCACTCCGCCCAGGAATCAAGCTGTAGCGCTTCCTCTCTCATACTGTTATCCACGCGATCCTTCTCCAGGGAGATAGACCTGGACAAACCCACGTCGTCCGCGTAGCCGACATCAAGAGTGTCGCTGTAGACTACGTCTCGAGTACTCATGAACAGGAGGAAAAGGTAGGGTGACAGTACACCTCCCTGAGGTACCCCCGAAGTGAGTACTCTCCACTCGCTGACTTTACCGTTAGCAACCACTCTCTGGGTACGGCCCTGCAGATAGTTCTGTATCCAGGCTACCATGCGTGGATTGGTCACCACGTCGTTCACTCGTTGGAGGAGAATTAAATGGTTCACTCTATCAAATGCTTTGCTCATGTCAGCGAACAAAGCAAGGACTGCTGCGTGACGTCTTGAGTCTAAGGCTGACAGCCACGTGTGTACCATCCTTATGGCCGCTAAGACAGTGGCATTTACCAAATGCCACTCTTATGTAAATCATGTTTAGACAATTTCTTTGTTTCATGTTTAGACAACTACAAGACAACAACAATGTGCATGTTTTGAAACATTACTAGAAGTGTAGCTCCACCTTGCTTTATTTTAGGCTTTTTTTACCATTTCTCTGTGCAGTGACCTCAAATAAAGTACGCACCCCAACTTTGGCAACAACTTGTAGCACCTTTTCTATTTTGAAAAGTTAAAAAAGTGCGTACTTTATTCGAGAATATACGGTACCTATTAAGTATATAATAATGGTTCCTGAACAATTTAAGTATGATCCATACTTCCTAAATTCAGATTAGTGCAGGTAAAATTGTCTGGTGCAGGTAATTTTTAATGCCACCTGCCAGAAAAAAGTATCTCGAGCCCTGACGTCTAATCTACTTATTATTAATCTACTTATACATTCAACTTCCTCTTGCTTCTTGGTAATTGCACAAATGTAGCTAGCTGTATGGTATGTTGGTTTATCAAAAGCTGTAATGAATATAAATTTCTCTTTACTATTCAAGTATCTGAAGAGTCAATCTACTTGAGAGAGTTGACTGGGCATTTTGCCAGATGAAAGCATGGTCACATTTCTCTAGAGAGTTGCGTAACATTACATAAGAAACTTATAGCACCTGATGCTTCTAAATCTAATTAGCACAAGAGAGCATCTGCTTGAAGTTGAAGGCTGTCAGCTGGCATGTTCTTACAAAGTCGAATGAAAGACCCCGTTCATACTAAGCTTGCCAAATCGGAATCAGGTAAGTCGCATACCACAGATACTTCTCACCATGATGTGATTGCGCGCGACGATTATTAAAAAATCGCGTCCAATAGCAAACTGGTTCAAGCAACATTCATTGTCATTCAGCTCCCCCCTCCCCAGTCGGCATTATCACCAGACCTGGTGGGCCTCAGCGTAGAATGATGCGTCTTATGTACCTAGTATCTGTTCTTCCAGTTGTTTTTTTAGTCTTTAATTTTTCTTAACAGGTTCCACGAAGTACCCAATTTGTCTTTCCATCTGTTCAGACTCAAAACTCGCCATGTGTCTGTCATAGGATCCACGAAATAATCCAGCAAAGCTACTTTAGCGCGGAAATACCCAAATTTTCATATGACGACGTGTCCCATGACTGGGTCAATATGCAAACCAAGCCGGCTTCAAGCCACATTTGCGTTCATACTAGAATCGCCCGAGCCACAATGAAACCACCTCCCAGAGGTTCTTGAAGCCTGCTTCGATGGGAATTCGACCGTTCATACTAGGCCACATAAATCCCACTTCGGTGGTTTTGGCACGAAATCCGATTGGGTGAACTTATGTAGTATGAATGGGGTCAAATACTTGATGGCATTTAGGGAGGCCTCCAAATGAAAGAGTACCTCCCTAGTTCTGTCTGTGTTAGCAATTAATGACTGTTTTTGGAATATTGAGTGAATGTTTGCATAATTTCAAATGTACAAATTTGGGCCTTTTGAAACACCCCCTCATTTTGGACCCATACAGTAAGATGGGTTCAATACAGGAGTCGAAAAGCTTGTTTTTAACCGCTAGCGAGGCGTCGGCTTTGTCAAGCGACTGTCTGATGCTAAACAAAGATTTTAAAACCTTCTTACTTAAATGTTTGTTATTGGCCTTGAAAGTGCCAGCTATACTTACCACTAAACCTAGATAACAATATCAATGACATTACAATTTTACTTTCATTATCATCAAAGAAAAAGAAACAAATTCATCGCTGATTTATTTGGCGGCATTATGATTAGTGGCAGTATTATGATAACGGATGCTATCTTTGCTTTAACTTTTAAAGAGTTGTTCAATAATGACACATGTACAATAGCCTGGAAAGTATTAGGCGGATATTGGTTGGAATCATTTCTGAGAAGACTCATTGTATAATGGACCCATACAAATCCACATACATTATATAATGTGCTCCCATACAAAAACCTTGAAAACCGGGGGGGCTCATAGAACCTGTTGATGAAAAGGATAAGAATTTTATTGGAAAACAGCTGATTAATGTAAATTAGATGACCATCTCATGCAAACTTACAGCATGGAAAATGTGATTCTGTACAGGGAATTCTGGGCAGCCACAGTGGTTCCGGTGGCGGGGAAGGAGTGGCACAGGACATGAGTCAAGTCAAGTCATGCAAACAATGTCTGTCATTAGCCACAAATTGTGGAACAAAACCCCTCAAGAGAGCGCCTCCCTGCTGGCAACATTATAAAAGTTAGAGAGATGTTCCATCAAATCATCTATAGCACTCTAAAGGAGCCCTTTGGCACTGGTATTAACTATTATATTCGGGAAAGTAGTTGCTCAGACCTCAGTTGGACGGCGCCATACTCTGACCACAATATATTAATGTAAATTCACCATTATTGGTGACTCACCAAAATTCACCATTATTGGTGACTCACCAATATGAATATCCTAATGTCTTTCAAAATGTGCATACAGTATATATATAGATCAACTGACAAAATCTCCATGCCAAGGATGAAAGAACTAGGGCATAAATGGACTATCGACGAAAAGACTAATGACCAGGGTTGGCGGTAGGTTTCCACTGTCATGCCTGGGCAGCCTCTGGACAAGACAGGCACTAGTACTTTACTCACAGAAACATTAATACACTATCAAACATCCTTGCTATGAGTATGACATTTTGAGTAACTAAGTTAATAGAATGATGGGAATCACAAGAAAGTAAGTTGCAGTCTGTCGATAAATCTTCACAGTTCCAAATGCAAGCCCTGATATACTTTTCCGACTTTTTTTTCTTAAAGGTATACTACGTGGGTGGGACCGCGTGGCGCAGTGGTAGCATGTGCGGATCTGCACCGAGAGGTGGCAGGTTCGAATCCGCCTGCCGTGCCACCGATCTTGTGCCCTTGGGAAAGGCACTTTACATGACTGTCCCCACTTTACTCAGGTGAGAGTGAGTACCTGGCTTCGGCTGAGGTCGTCCCACGGATAGGACGTTAAATGGAGGTCCCGTGTCTGGGGAGAGCCATACCCCATGCACGTTAAAGAACCCCCACACGTGCGATGGTGCGGTGTGGATGGAGCAAACCATTCTGTCTGGAGTTGGTGATTTACTACAAATCACCCGGGCGGAGGCCTGGCGAACCTTCGTGTCGTATCAGCCACACGGTGATTACATCATTCACCATGCCCCGGAGAGGAGATAGGCGCCGCCAGGGGACTAAAAATAAAATGCCTATTGATACAGCACAACATGTTGTGCTGCCCCTACGGCTGATTAAAAGGCTATGGGACAAATGAATGAATGAATGATACTACGTAATATTTGAACAAAACAATAAATAGCTTTTCCTACTTTTTCTTTACATTGTTAGTTCAATCAAGCATTGCATACTATTATATTATTCGGGAGAGATGCTGCGAAATCATTGCACCACATAAGCATGATGTATCAAAATTGTGATCTTCCAACAAACAGATGGGCACAGGTGGCTGGTTCCTGTGTCTGTGTTCCTTAGAGCAAAATGTTTGTAGGCAAATCCTTTACGATGCAAACGTGAAATAATGACACAAAAGTGTCAAAAAGTAGTAAATCTGAAAATTCTTAGAATATTTCAAATTTGAGCGCAAATAACTTCGTAGTATAACGTTGTTGTTGTTGTTTGTCGTTAGCTTTAACATGTACAATTTGAACCCCACAATGCCTGGACATCCCTGTACACTGTGGGATGTATCGACTACATTATGAGGTTATATGAACATGTGTGTTAACATATTGTCACACAAGATCACAGTATACAATAAAGTACTGTGGCGGACACAGAATAGCTTTAAAAAACACCGCACAACACTTGGTAGTACTAAAAGACGTAATCCCACGAAATACCACGTAATACCACGAATTACCAGGTTAAACATCACGGAAATCAAATATTATGTGTGCATATGTGTTCCCTACATATACAAACCAAACATTTTGTAGTTTATGGGCTTAAAACTTATATTTCTGCCTAAGAATTCCGCTAGCAAACTGCCGCTGCCTCGCACGGGCCGGAGGGTCAATAACATCAACAACACGGCGAGTCGCGATGCGGTACAATTTGTCATATTTGCAACATCGTGCCCTAGTTTATCTTTGTAGTGTTTCAAACAGTTGTATTTTAGCAAGGAGCTTTTGATAAAAGCTCCTTGATTTTAGTCATTTCATCACGTAAAAATTTGTCTAGGTTTTGTTTTTACCTTCGCCAAGAAGGTCATGTTATGGTTAGAACATTTTTTTGTGTCCCAGTATATAGGTCAATCTCAAATAACTTTGGTAGCTGTGGATGGAATGTCACGATATTTGGTATTTGAGTTGCGGTTGCGTATAGCAAGGTTTTGTACGAAAATGGTACTGTTGGCGCTTTCTGTCGTGAGTGCAGCGGGGTGAGTGTGTGTGTGTGTGTATTTGCGTGCAAGATAACTTTTGACGCTGTGGATCGTTTTGCATTATATTCGGTAGTTATTTAGGGGTTTGGAAAACGACGGTCAAGTTCGATAATGGGCATCCTGGCGACAAGTTGCGGTACTGCAGCGGAGTGTCGAAGTTGGCGTTATAGTTATCCTGAAGTGTCAGGTTTACGATTTTTGGGTAGTGGATACGTCTCTGGGCAGGGATTGAGTAGTGCAAATTTTGGCCTCCTGGCGGCTTGTTTTGTACTGCACCGGGCGATTTTGTCATTATCTTTGGTAGAGTATAAGTCTAGGAGGGGTTGGTGGATTTGCATTATTTTTGGTATGTACATACCTTAGGTATTGATTAAAATCCTGAAATGTATTGTATGCAAATCGGGGCTTAATTTACATGATAATTAGAAGAATTTGTAAATCCTTCAATCGACCTCTTTTCTGGACAGTCAGTGCTCAGTGTCGATAACTACATCTGTGCTCCAGGCTTGTGGAGGTCATGACATATTTGTGTCAGCAAAACATAGATGTTATTGTTGCAAACACATTGTTTATTAGTTCTCACTTTGCAAGCGCCATGTTGTTTGTTTGTGCACTATGGGAAGGGGTTTCTCCATTTTGATGTGAAGGGGTGTTTTCCCCCTTATTTTGGTGATGCTTATGTGGCAGGGAAAAGTGGAAGCTTGGTGGTTTGTGGCCTTTGAATTACCTTTGCCAAGAAGATTAAACTTTTGGTTAAGGCTTAAGCCATAGTGTTAGGTGAGTCTTTATGTAGGTCAACAGTATAACTGGAGATCTGATTGATGGATTTTCATGATACATGTACTTGGTATTGAGTAGCGGTCGCAGAAACAAAGGTTGACTTTGAAAATGGTTCGCCCGGTATCTTCCGTCGGTACTGCAGCGGGCTCTGTGTGAGTGCGGAGAACATAACTTGAGAAGCTATAAAACTTTTAAGTCATTGATAAAGGCATTCTCCATAACAACCCTTGATTGTCTGGCGAAGGTATGTGTTTCGTGGAACTCTAGTTTTAATTCTAATTTCTATCAGGTCGGTCTGGGTAGTGATACGCTTGTGCCGCAATATCTCCAGGGTTTAACGTCACGTACAACATGCAACACGACAACAACGCTGGTAAAATTGTGCTGTCGAATGTTCCAGCTACGTGTATGCGGATTTTTTTTCAAGAATGAAACATAATTGTTTGAAAAAAATACAAAAATAAACTGTGTTGTTGATTGACCCTGTCCGCCAGCGCTATCATGCCACGCAGGGCAGCGGCGGTTTGCTGGGGGAAAATATGATTTTTAAGCCCATAAACCACAAAATGTTTCTATATGTGGGGAACACATATGCACACATAGAAATATTTGAGTTCTGTGATGTTTAACCTGGTAATTCGTGGTCTTACGTGGTATTACGTCTTTTAGTATCTCCCACCACACAGGATTAATCCTCAAACTGTTGTGCTGCATAACATATGTTACAGACTAGAGTAGTTAACGTTACTAGTTTTGTTATGTTGATATAAGTTATAATTACCCTGGAAAACCAGACTTTTAGCCAATGCCAGCAGAGAATTTGTTCGGCAGTCAAGGCAGGTCTTCCCATATTATAAAGCACTCCTGCTGGGAGGTGCCATGCTGGCCTTGGCTAAAAGTCTGGTTTTCCACGATATTAAATGTTGCTAGAACCCAGTACCAGTGAACGCTGTATGTCACTCATGAGTGAGTGAGAGTGAGTGTATGTCACTCTCAATCATAATCGCTTGCACCAAGAGGCCGCAGTGTCTAGCCAAGGAGGTTGTCAACCTCCTTGGTCTAGCGAAACAACAACAACAAAAAAGGATTGAGCCAGCAGTCACTGAGCCAGCAGTCACTACAGAGCATGGTACTCAGGCTAATATGTTGAAGCAAATTATGACGTTAACTGTGTTAACGTTATGTAATAAGATCTTATATAACGTCTTGGTTGAAGCAAAACCAAGAAAATGGCTTGGTACCCACCTGTCCAGAATACTTGGATAATTTCTTCACCCCACGTTATTTCTTATATCGATCGCTAAAACTTTCTACGCGTCGCGCCAGCCAACGCTTTACCTCTACTTTCCTGGCGTTACAGCATTTTCATAGTTGACTCTGGACCCTTTCACGCCTTTCCACTTGTGTTTAGACAACTTAGGAGAGGGACCAGGAAAACGAGTCGAGCTGGTTTTAAATTGATCTGAACATGCGTAGTGGGGAGGAAGAGTCTATCAAGACAGGGGTGAGCCACCTTTCTTCTACTGGGCGCCAGTGTGTTAAAATACCGAGGTTGAAAAAAGGAATACAAATGTAGTTGATTTGGACCACCACCCTGTCATTCAAATGGTGTCGCAACCTCAAGTCGAGAGGCTGTCTCTTCCAGGAAATGCATCTGGGTTTACGGGAAACCCTGCCCAGTCCCGACAGAAAAGTGGGGCGGAAAAAACTCTCGCTGGCTAGGGTTGATGACCCCCTCCCCGAGGGCGGCGGCCATTGTAGGGCCGGCCGCTAGGAGCGCGGTTTTTAGTCAGGCTAAAGAGGGGGTCTGCATGGGGATAGGGGTGGAGGGTTCCTGGCAATGCTAAATTCTGACAGCGCCCACTAAATTGATGCACATTACTATTCATTATGTTTACTTTGCACATTCTATTTTTACCTCCATGAAATGTCATGGAGGTTATATTTTCAGTAGCGTTTGTGTGTGTGTGTGTCTGTGAACAAGATAACTCAAGAACGGCTGGATGGATTGCTTTCATACTTGGTGTGTTGGTGGGGTGTGATGAAAGCTGGAAGTGATTAGATTTTGGGCCCCCTAGCGGCTTCCCTTGGTACAGCAGCGCAACTTCCAGTTTTGCTATCTCGTGTTCTGAACAAGCTATGGTCACGAATTTTGGGGTTTTACTAGTAGATAGCTGTTGTGCTCAGGAATGAATGAAGTTGGGGCCCCCCTAGCGACTAGGTTTCGGATAGCAGGGGCATTTTTGTCAAAAACTTCTGAAGCGGATAACTCAACAAGGGAACAACGGATGTTCACGATTTTTGGTATGTAGGTACCTTAGACAATGTTGTACAAGATAAAATGCTAATCATGCAAAATTAGAGTAAATTTGCATAATTAATGAGAATATTCTATCGTAGTTTTTCAATGTATCTCCTGTCCCGGAAATGATATGGTCTTGACATTTAGATGGTAGACAGCTTTCAGCGTCATGACATAGTGGGCCAAATTTCAGTCTCCTAACATCTAATTTGAAACTGCAGGGGTATTTTTGTCAAGACATTCGAAAGAGGATAACTGCAGAGAGGAATGATGGATTGCCATCATTTTAGGCATGCAGCTAGCTTAGGCAAAGATGTTCATAATGATATACATGTTATGCAAATGAGGACACTATTTGCATAATTAATGAGGAAATTGTATAATTCCATTATTTCAATAACTCAACTTCAATAAATATAACAAATGTAAATTATGATAGATGGAACATAAGCAGATGCCAAATATGCTAATTAAATATTTTTGGCGATGCCTCAGGGGCGAGGCAAATGGTATATATTAGGTTCAGTCTGCAAAAATTCTAGGAATTGCACAGGCATGTTTCCAGATGCATGCTAGGCATGTTTCCACAGGCATGTATGGAATGTTAGCCTCGATGAATGTGAATGGCAAGTGGTTATTATATTCAGAGCCAAATGTAGTTTTTCATGACATATACTAAATATATATCAAGGTCACACACTGGTACACACAGCCTCATGAAACATACAACCATACAAAAATCACAGCAGTGATTTCAAAGTTTCAAGTCATTTTCTCTTGTATTAATGCCATACACAGTAGTGACTATTTCTGACTGAAGGACATGATATCAAACCTCATACAGATGGACAATGTATTGATCAAATTGTCCTTGTTGGTATGTTATAAAACGATGGCAAATGGTAACGGGGGCCGCCCTAAGATGCCCCCCTTTTTTTACGCGCTCGAACTCACGGCGCTCCATCACTAGTTGCCAAAGAGTGGTCAAGTTTTGATCAATGAATTTTTAACACATTCATCTAGAGACCATACTTGAATAAGGAAGGCATTCATACTGTTCATGAGCCCTTCGCCCTTCGCGTTACAACTGGAAAACACCGAGGACGTTATCGTGAATATAAATTCCGATTTTGAGCCGCGTTAAACAGTGCGCCCTAACTTGCCCCGCTTTTGGAATGTGCTCTCTTCGGAAGCTGGTGACCAACTTAGACAAACATAAATAAAAAGTCTAATTTCATGATATATTAGCTTTCTTTTGACATTAGAATTGTGATCGTGTGTGCTTCTTGTCTCCCGCGAGGAGGGCTAAATCATTCACAATCCAGGTCGTGTTTTCAAGGGAAATAGGCGAAATGCACTGAATGCGGCGGCCCGACTAACAAAATCATTACGAAAAACGACAACGCCAAAATCACAAAAAAAACTATGTGTACGTATTGGGAAACATATTCGACATCACTCTGTGAAATTTCATTTTTATAGACGGTACGAATCATTTTTAAAGTAACAAATCTTTTGGGCGTTCGCTCGTCTGCTACCTGCGGGGCCACGCTCCCTGGGGAAAACAACGACGGTGATGCTTATGTTTTTTTTCTATGGCCGGTCTTCTACTCAACATACATTTGAAGACCAATATTTGGTGTTTTGTGAAGCTTTGTTTCTTATTTATATGGCAGTTGTGTGGCTGTTTTTATTGGCTGTTTATTTGTGGCCACAAGCCACCAATACCTAGTAACAGGTGACCACAGTGATTCGGCAGTACCAACATTATTGTGAAAATTATGTCTTCAAAAACAGAACATGTGAAAAAAAAGTGAACATGTGAAAAACAAAATTCATAGAAGAAAAGCTGTTTGTTTGGACTTGGTTTATTTACCTTTCTAATCATCATAGTCAGTGGCAACAAACACGGCGTACTTATGCATAATAAGATCAGCAAAAAATCTGGGCATCTTAGGACAGGGGCATCTTAGGGCGGCCCCCGTTAATCGTATTCCTAGCCAAATTTAATTTTTCAAGCCCTATCATTCTACGTTATTTACCATTTTCTGTAACATTTTGTAAATGGGTCAGTGGGCTGGGAAGATTGTATTATTCACACATCCTTGCAAAGTATGGTGTAACAATCATGTAACAATGGCTCATCACAAAGGATCCACCAATGCCCAGCAGTGAAATCTAAAAATATACAGAGATAACGATAGGGCTTATTTTTAGGGGGGTAATTTACAAATATTTGTAAATGTGGAAGAATCAAAGATCATCAAACAGAAGTGTGACAATTATTCTGAATAAAGATATTTTTGTACAGTTACTTTCAAAAACTTTCTAAGATATTCAAAGTAATTCAAATAGTGAAAACTTTCTTAGCCAATTTAAAAAAAAGATTAATTATTGTGGCTTAGATATGCTCTTAATCAAAATAATTCAAACTTATTACAAATATCACCGAAAAACCCTGATGATGACTTGGAATAGATTCTAATATCTGCCTTTGTATATCACCACCTCCTCCACCATTCTTTCTGTCTGCAGCAAGAAATATAAATTAAGACTTCAGTTGTCTTTGAACCAGTTACAACACACATTTGCGATATTAATTGATAGCTGCACCAATGTCTTCTTGGTTTGCTGATTCATTTTTTCCATATCTATAAAAAAGATCACATGTATACGGAAACAGTTGTGCACCAATTTAGGCATATGAGGGGAGATCAATAAGTTCTCAGCCACACCCAGAAATAA
This sequence comes from Branchiostoma floridae, assembly GCF_000003815.2. Taxonomy (NCBI): domain Eukaryota; kingdom Metazoa; phylum Chordata; class Leptocardii; order Amphioxiformes; family Branchiostomatidae; genus Branchiostoma; species Branchiostoma floridae. Next base: position 56,549 of record NC_049987.1, on the reverse strand, counting down.
TATGTGCAACTTAAATTTCTAGGCACAACTTCATAGTATGATTGCTATGAAGCCTTTTATCAATATCCTCCAAATTTCTAATCATTGCATTCATTATGGTACTTTCCAGGCATTCGTTTTTTTTTTAAATTAGAAGGTAAGTAGGGAGAAAAACAAGGGTGAATTGTGATCAGACATGTGGGTCGAGTTCCCCATGCTGTAAATTCTTTGTCATTAACAAAGACATTGTCAAAATGTTTGATAATGATTCTCTCCCTATTTCAAGCAGAAAGAAGAGTGGGTGTCTGACTTCCAGCAGCACAAGTTGACCCTCACACCTCAGGTCGCAGCTCATTTTTTTCCCTTCTCCCTTACCTAACGTTACTGGGTGTCGCCGGCAAAGTAATCATCACACTAATTTGAATTTTGGTACAAATTCATACAACGTTAAGACTTTATACTTGACATCTATACTTTGAAACTTAAGTTGTGCTTATTATTTCTGGGTGAGGCCGAGAACTTATTGATCCCCCCTCATATGAACCAGCTTGGCTTGTTGACTTGTGGCTCCTAGAAACATTTGAGCTTGGATACCTGTTCTTGTATTTTGTACCCTAATCCATCAAAAATTACTACAAATAGCCAAGAACGAGAATTTCATTCAAGTTGGTGTGGCTTGAGGATTTTTCCTGCAAAGAGAGTAAAAAGTTGACCACATGACTGCACCACATCATTATAATTGTTTGTTTTAACAGCAACATCATATTTCTGCATTTCCATGCTGCCATTAATACAAACTGTATAAAGTTTCACATGTCAAACTTCAGTTTGTCCTAACGATAGCACCAATACTAAAATTCACTGATTACCGGGGGTAGAGTAGTCAGCCCACCCAATAACCGAAATACGTCTTTTCACTATGTGGCTGGAAAAATTATTTGAGTTATGTTTGTTTGAACCTTTATTTATGGGTGTGCCTAAACACCACAAACGACCACAAACGACTCAGAAACACCACAAACGACCACAAACGACTCTAATATGCAGTGTATATGGGTCAAAGACCTTGTGTGGTGCTCTGGAGACATTTATACATTTATGAATTTAAAAAATGCAGCATTAGTGCTACGTGTTCACCAGTTATTTCGAGTTAGTCCGGTTTCAAGATCGAAGCAATTCTTCGGCCACCATGTTGGATTGTGCTTGCTTGCATTAGAGGCTGAAAAACACTTAGTATAC